>NC_137019.1:35174727-35209727 GCF_032717465.1 Coenobita brevimanus
TACAGTATGAGACGCATGTGATTCTTGTATAATATATTCGTGTATAATATATTCGTGCATAATATTATGATTCGTGTATAATATGATACGAAATCGGACGCACTTTTGAATGACAGGTTGCCAGGGTACGATAATGATAATCTCAGAGTCGTGCGCCGCTACTATAGTTACCTCCTTTTTGCCTAAACTAAAAATGGCTGAGCGACCGGCCGTGGTTATGCTTCATATATAAGAAGCCTGGGATGAGTGGGCTAGAGATGATAGATAAACAAGGTACTGGAAGAAGGTCGTTTCTGCATGTAGGGTATATATAATTATGAGTTTTGCAGTAGTCGTCATTACCATCACCATCACCATCATCATTACTGGAAGATCGTTTTTGTATGTTATTTGTATATGAGTTTAGCATTGGCCATCCTCATCCTCATCCTCATCATCATCACTGGAAATGTTTGATTTTGTATGTTCGTTTGAATATATCATCATCATCATCATCATCATCATGACGTCTTTTTCCCGCCAAAACGTGAGGTGAGGTGGGGTCTAGAAAGCAAGTAAAAATACGGTAGAGGTCGACCCAATCAACGTTATTAGGTTACTCTGGACAACGAAGAGGGACCCGTTTCCGAGGTGCCGCTGATATAACCATGTGTCTGCCATACAAACACCCTTTACCTTCCTCCCAGTGCCCTAATGGAGTGTGGTGGAATGCAGGAAAACGGCAATGTTGGGCTGCAGTAGACCGGGTTCACATTCTCAGGTCGTGTGTGTGTGTGTGTGTGTGTGTGTGTGTGTGTGTGTGTGTGTGTGTGTGTGTGTGTGTGTGTGTGTGTGTGTGTGTGTGTGTGTGGTTCTTGCATTAAGGAGCCAAGTAGCTTGTCCATTCAATCCGGTAACTGTTATTTTTTCCCTTTACTCTTGTTACAGCCAGACATCATTAAACATAAAATAAAGCACAGGAAGTGAAGAGGGTAATGAAGACTTTTTCTTCTAACCCTCAGTCCCGTGACAATTTTTTAGTTTATTCTTGCTGTAAACAATAGATTTTATTTTGATCAAGAGAAAACCCTAGCAAAGAAAGGGTTAATGAGGACTATATCCAAGCACTGTAGATCGAAAAATGTATTCTAAGATTAATAAATTCTTCTGGAGATTGAAAAACAAATGAATAAGCAAACTAGAAAAGAAATAACATTATCATCATCATCATCATCACCATCACCATCATCATCACCATCATCATCATCATCACCATCATCATCATCATCATCATCATCATCATCATTATTCCCCCTCTTTTTTCCCACGCGCAGGCAGGGTGAAAACAAGAGAAAGGAAAGAGTGCGATAGTAGGAGAGAACCAACAACATTGCCAATGAAAAGAGCCACACATCCAGACATTTACCGTTCAAGCTTCCGGAATCCTAGCTATACCTGATAAATACACCTGTCCACACGTAGCTTTAAAATCAATAAGCATATCTGAAATCAAACAGAGAAATGAATCATCGAATTAAAAGGATGAAATGATTTTATGGCTTTGATGTCATGCCTTCTTTTGTTATATTCTTCTCATATCCAGTCGATTCTGTTCAGCTTACCAGTGGCTTTTCGATCTTGAGGGGTTAGAGTTAAGCTTCATTAACCCCATGACTATCATGTCTTCTTGTGTGTTGTCTTTGCTACCTTCATATGATTTCATTCAGCTTAGGAGAGACTTTTTGAACAGGAGGGGTTAGGTTACAGCCTTCGTTAACCTCTTCACAATATAACCTGTCTTAAGCAAATAAAATCGCCTGAATGTAGGAAGAATAAACCAGTAGGGGATGAAATATTCTGGCCAGGGAATCGTTTAAAAAATGCACGTCTCAGCAACGAGCATATCTTCTCATATTCTGCTAACTTTTGCACTGTTTTATTCAACTCTAAGCTCCAATGAATAGGAAGTGTCAGATAGAGCTTTCAGTGAGCGTTTCACAATTAGGGTGCTGTCCTAACATGGTAAAACCGTCTGTCAGGTGCAAGAAGATACAACAAGAAGACCTTACGGTACTGAAGAATAATCCCTCAACATCTGAATATCTCATTTAGTATATTATTGCTATTACCAGATGGCCTTTCCTGCATAGTAAAAAAAAAACTATACACACCTTTTACTCTAACCTGGCCTAAAATTTCCAACTTTACTATCTTGAATACTGAGTTGTAACAATAGATTAATGCTAGAATATGATACTAGTCACGAAGAAGTGCTTGGGGAGGAAAGTAAACCCGCAGTATTGTCTTTTCAGCCGCTGAGCAACGTGAAACAAGCTGGAAAAGGACAAAAATCGAGCCAAACTAATGTGAAAGAACTATAGTAGTGAATGTTAGAAAAAAAAAAAATGATCCTTTCAGTAAAAGGAATTTTTCTTGTTATGTTCTTGCCATCTACAAGCGTTTGAATTCAGCTTAAACTAAAAAGAATCCTCCAATCGAAGGAAGAAAAAGTTGTATTAAAAAGGTCATGCACTGCAGAATTTCACAAAAATGTTACTGTGCTCGTCAGCAATTTGTTTCTTTTATGTGCAAATTAGCATCATGTGCAGTGATGATTAATTTATTTTTCCGCGACACCTCACACTAATGATCTAATTAACGTTGTTTACAAAAAACGCAGAATAAATAGGGTAATTTTTCCCGTGTTTACATTACAAAACTTTGATTCGGAGGAGCAGCCAAAGAATCATTATTTATATACAAAACGTATGACTATTAATATTATCTTTTTAGCTTAAAAGCCTGATAATTGATTTTTGGGCAACTACAGAATTTTATTTAAAATTTTTTACCTATAGATACTTCCTTGATGTATACGAGTTACCTTCATTTACAGTGTGTTTTTAGCTTCATTTTATTACATTTAATGATAACTATTTTTCATTTGTGCCTGATCGGCTTAAGTCATTTGTGGTTATGGTACTTCAAAGAATCCTTAAATGAGTATATCCCATATTAAATCAAGGAAGGAACTTGTAAATTTTTACCTATGAGCTTTGCAACTATGAGCTCGTAGGCGGAAGGTGGTACCCTAAATGTCCTTCCAGTAAAATTCCACACGCAGCAACCCTCAAACTTTACTTGATCGGTGTTTTTAGGTATGTTCAGATCTGCTCTCAGTCAGTGGCGAACTAAATATTTGGATATACTCTCTCTCTCTCTCTCTCTCTCTCTCTCTCTCTCTCTCTCTCTCTCAGCTGTCCAAAGACCAACTAGAAACAATTCTGTTGTGTTAGAGTCCTCCCGACCATCATGCCAGACACCAGGATCATCAGACTGAAAGATTTTGTGAAGGCTATTTCTAATCCCTCTAGAATGTGCTTGACAATACACCCAGACAGACAGACGTACTTTAAACACACACACACACACACACACACACACACACACACACACACACACACACACACACACACACACACACACACACACACACAAACTCAAGTAACCCGTTGTTCTGTTTAATTCTCTATAGCCCATCGTCACACAGAAGTGACGGGGTGGAACATTAAAAAAAAAAAAAATTCTTAGGGGTAGAACTTAAAAGTCTGGACCTATAGGCTTCGTGACTATGAGCTGGTAGGTGGAAGGCGGTGTATTTAATGTAAGTACATCTTTTGGCGGAAGCTCTCAGATCATGAAGGTCTGGGCAAAAAAATGGACAAAGAAACATTAATATCACCGGTTCACTTTCTGCCATTCCACTTCTCACTGCAGCTACACTGGGTGTGGAAATAAACAGTTTGTGCAGAACATGCTCCATAAAACGAGACGATCTACAGGTTTTATCCTGACCTACACGATCGGACAGTTTGCATCTGATTATGTTGTGATACGGCCACAGGGTCAATGCACTAATGCACTCTTAGGGCGCATTGAGTCTGAAGCCGGAAAAGAACATAATCAGACGCAAACTGTCCAGTCGTATAGATCATGATAAAATCTGTAAGTATTACGTCTAGTTTCATGGTTCATAGTCAGCACAAACTGTTTCGGTGCTGCACGCAATGTAGGTGCCACTGAGAAACGGTATGGCCGGAAAGCGAACCAATGAAATAAACTTTTCTTTATATATATACCGTATATACTTTATTCCAAATTGTCATAGAACAGTTTGCGTCAGAATTACACACTTGTCTCTGTATGAATGCACCTTAGGAAGGACCAAAGTACACCTACCGCTCTGCTGCATAAGCTTTACCCTGCATGCCCATCACCTTTCTTCTGACGTATCATATCAGAGAGAATTATCTTTGTACAGAGAAAAATGCCAGGCCTTTCACAGTATAGAAATATTTAGCAGCAGAGATAAGTTCGAAGTATATGTAATAAATTACTGAAACGTTTGTCCTTAAATGTACCACATCGTACCTAAAACGTATTCGATTCCGTAGGGAGTAATTTGGCATTCATGAGCCTCGGATCCCCACTGTTCTTTTTGTGAGATAAGAGCGAGCTGACTCAGAGAAGGAAGACCGAGAGAGAGAGAGAGAGAGAGAGAGAGAGAGAGAGAGAGAGAGAGAGAGAGAGAGAGAGAGAGAGAGAGAGAGAGAGAGAGCAATCTCTTGTAATTTATTAGTTCTGGCATTACTGAATATTGTTAATGTCGGTCCTCCTTAACTGCACCTTAAGAATTCTCTCTCTCTCTCTCTCTCTCTCTCTCTCTCTCTCTCTCTCTCTCATTTACAGCGTCCAGGTGTTCGAAACTGGCTGCTCGAACTGTGGAACTGACACTGACATACTAATCTAGAAATATTATCCATTGGATCAACGTGTGGAGCTTTGGTGGTGAGAGGTGGATTGGGTCGAGTTAGGGGAATGAGTTAGACTCTGTGTTTGTACGATATTAACACCGGATTATTTTATTCTACTTATGAATTATCGCTGCCACTAAATAAATTAAACCTATACCTTATACCTTCAGTTCAATAAGTCTGGCCAAAACTGAATAAAATTGCGTTGGAAATAAATGGAAAAAAAAAATTGATTTCGGGCTGCCGTTTCGAGTGGTTCAACTACTGCATCATTGTTTCGAACCCTGGTGGAGAGAGATTTTTGGTTCAGTTATGCTTCTTACGTCTTGACTAAAGATTTTTGTTCTTTTGCTGTTTATTTCTTGCAAATCAGTGGTAGGAAAAGCCAGTCCTTCTGGGCTACATGCTTTCCACAGCACTAATCTGTGATGAGCACTGTATTCCAGAGTTAATCCATTGTTTCATCTCAGATTACAAGATGGAGATACAGCGATTTCAGGCCAGCTTAGCGTAAGAAAGAGTACAGCGGAATTATCTGTACTGGTGGATTCAGTTTGTTTACTCTTGATGCTTTTCACCCGGCAGTACAAGTAACTGAGACCTGGGTGTAACGTCAACTGTTGCGGAAGAGGCTGGATGACTCCATCGCTGATGCCAGTCCAGGATGCAACACAGCACCCCTTACTATTAAGCACATTATGGAAGACTGCATTGCACACAATCACCTACGCCAACAACACAACATACACTCTTTGAAAGCTCTGTGGGAAAGCCCTGTCTCAGCCATGGCCTTCCTAAGGGGCTCAGGGCTGTTCGGCCAGACTGCCTAGGGAACAACAACAACAACTACTACTACTACTACTACTACTACTACTACTGTTGCGGATTGTGTTGTAGGAGATGACTGGATATTCGCAAAAATATATATTTCAAAAAATCTAATTTACCCTCGTGCAGTTTATTGACATTAATTGTAAGCCTTATTTTTTTGGATTTGTTTGTGAGAAGATGTTTGCGACCTAAACGCAATTACGTTGGTTTCTAAGTGATTCTTGTAACCCTAATAAGATTTTATTCAAATTAAAATTGATCTCTAGTGCTCAAAGTTTTACTTAGGGCCATAAACTACCTCCTCCAGTTCAAAAAGATTAGACATAATATATCGAAGCAGTTGACTTTTGATTCTCCCTCTCCAACTCTAGATATGACAGCTGCATTGTTCTAAGTTGTATTTTCCCTTAAATCCAAATACATTTTTATCTTAGTCATGCTAGTACTACGTAACTGAAATGAACTTTGGAAAGATGTTTACTACCGAAAGTTTTTACACCAGTTACAAAAATTACGGCTTTATGGCTCAAGGTGTTGGATTTCAGCTTCACTGTCACGAACAGTTGAGGTGAGCGGCGTATTGTCTGGGCTGGCCTCCTCGCTTAAACTGCACTCTCTGTTTGTGAACCCATGACTTATCACAGGCTCTTTCTCTTCGTTTTCCCACTTAATGCTTTAAAAATATGGTCCTCAAGTCGTCACCGTCTTTATTATTTATGGCTGTTCTTGCTATCAATCTCATTACGAGTATTGTTAGTCAGTCTAGAGGGGACAGCGTACTAAAGGCTTTACATAGGACCCATTTCCCTCTAATAGGACGATGTATATCCTGATTTCTTGTTATTTCCATTCGATTTTATTCAGCTATGGGGAGACGAAGACTAAAAGTGTTTGAAATGGCCTTCATTAACCATTTCTCGGCTTGAGATGCTTTTTTTTTTTTTTTTTTTATTCAATGCAGTTTAGAAGGAACCAAAAGCCAGGAGCCAGCAGATTGTTCCCTCCAAGAAAGGGAAAAAAGCTAACAAGGAGCCAAATTCAAGATCCGTACACTTCGAGATGCCTGGACACACCGCGTTTGAAAGACTGATCATACACAATAGGAAATAGGCAGAGGGAGACAGTTCCAGAGTCGACTAGTTGCATACATGAAGGACTGGCTGTGACTATCAACTCTTGCAGCAGAGTGTTGGACAGAAAAGGGATGAGGGTTTGTTGCTAGACAGGTGCTGCGCTCCCGCCGTAGTGGTGGAGGGATGCACATAAACAGTTCAGAGGAGCAGTGACCATTGAAGTACCGAGAGAAAAGAGATAATGATGTGACAGTGCAGTGAGGGGACCGAGGTTGAACGGAGCCAGTAAGAAGAGGAGAGTTAATGAGACGATAGACTTTAATTCCACCATGTGAGAAGAGCTTTACGTGGGGAACCTCCCCACACATGAGAGTTGTACTCTATTCAGTGGTGAATAAAATCCATTTATAAAGTCAACAACTGTGCTGGGGTTAATAAGGCACGGAGTCGGCCTGACACACCTAATCTCTTGGAAGCAGATTTAACAAGAGAGGTAATATGAACTTTCCATGATAAATCCCGGGAGAATGAAACCTGAAGTACCTTTAAAGATGATGCAGGATTGAATTTGATATTGTCAAAAATTAAAAGATACTCCTGTGGAAGATTCTGTCGGATTGAAAGATGTAAGAACAGAGTTTTTTTATGCATTAAATAAAACAAGATTACTTTCACCCCAATCAGAGATATGAGCCAAGTCAGTAATTAGGTATGCCATAGCCTCATCCATTTTTGTTGAAGTAACTGCTGAGATGGACGTTGCGGGAAGTGAATGGAAAGGTGAGGTGTGGAGTTATCAGCATGTGAGAGAACAGGGTTAGATGTACAGATTAGGTCATTGATGAAGAGAAGGAAGAGAGTTGATGATGGGACAGAGCCCTGAGGAACAACACTATTGATAGTTCTAGGAGAAGAACGGTGGTCGTCTACAACAGCAGCTATTGAACGACCAGAGA
This sequence comes from Coenobita brevimanus, assembly GCF_032717465.1. Lineage (NCBI taxonomy): Eukaryota > Metazoa > Arthropoda > Malacostraca > Decapoda > Coenobitidae > Coenobita > Coenobita brevimanus. Next base: position 35,182,381 of record NC_137019.1, read on the forward strand.
GGAAGCTAGAGATGAAGGCACACATGGAAAGATAGAAACCGTAAGAGGACAGTTTGGAAATTAAATATTAATGCCAGACTCGATCGAAAGCCTTTGAGATGTCAAGTGCAATGGCAAAGCTTTCACCGAAGTCCCGATAGGAGGATGACCAGAAGTCTGAAAGGCAGATGAGAAGATCGCCAGTGGAGCGTCCCTGACGGAACCCATACTGACGATCAGAAAGAAGGTTGTAATAGGAAAGATGCTTTATCTTTTTTTTTTTTTTTTTTTTTTTTTTTTTTAAGAACAGACTAAAAAAACTTTTGAAATACAGGATGTTAAAGCTTCTGAGCGATAGTTATTGGGCTGGGAATGGTCACCCGTCTTTGGAACAGGCTGAATGATAGCAAATTTCTAATAAGAAGGCAAGGTACAAGTTGACGGGCAAAGGCGAGAAGGTTTACTCAGGCAAGGTGTAAACTGTAAGTATAGACGCAGAGTTCTTGAGGACAACAGGAGGGACTCCATCAGGCCCATTTGCCTTGTTAGTACTGAGGCCAGCGATGACAGGAATACATCAACTGAAAACATTTTAATGGTAGCCATGAGGAAGTCAGAGGGGCAAAGTGATGGAGGAATAGCACCGGAATCGTTTAAGGTGGAATTGTAGGAAAAAGTCTGAGTGAAAAGTATCGACTGTTCTGCTTTATCACTAGAAGAAAAAGCTAGAGTCATCACAGTCAGCGTTGTTATAAAAGCTTTTGGCGAGGTGCCAGAATGAACAGAAAGAATGTGAGTTGGAGAGTTCAGAGTATTAAGCGCAAATGACATTTTTAGCTCAGTTCCGGGTAGAAACACAAAAGAGATGAGATTCAGGGGTGGGTTGGCTCCGGTACCTTTCGTAGGCCTTCTCCTTGTTGTGGACAGTACTCAAACAAGAATGATTAAACCTATTTTTTGTTTTCGTTTTTTGCAATAGTCATACAATATGAGAAAGGAATGTGTGCTTCCATACCCAAGACAATAATATCCGAAATGAGCAAGGCATACTCAGATGGGTCTCGGTCATGGGAGCAATAGTCATTCCATGGAAAATCAAAGAAGTACTGTCTGAGGGCCTCCCAGTTACCAGCTACAAAGTGCCACAGCCGCTGCTTCTTGAAAGGGATCACAGACCCTACTGATGCTATAGGACAGGTTAAGATGATAAGGATATGATCAGAAGAGCCCAACAGAGAGAAAAGATCAACAACATATGCAACAGGATTAGTTGTAAAGAAGATGTCAGGTATGTTCAAACTCTCTCCAAGGCGGTCAGGGATTTGGGTAGGGTGCTGTTAAAGCTGCTCTAGGTCACTGACGATAGAAAAGATGAAGGCTTGCTCACCAGGTGGATCAGTGAAAGGAGAGGAATGCCAAAGGTGGTGGTGGACTTTGAAATCACCAAGAATGGAGATTTCAGGGAAAGGAGAAACTGAAACAATGTGTTCCATCTCAGAAGTAAGATAGTCGAAGACTTTTTCTTAGTCGTCATAATTAGGGAATAAGGAAACAGCACAAAGATAGTCTGAGAATGCCAGGATAGCCAGTGTGTTGAGAATTCAGAAGATTCAGGTTCAGGAACACGAGTAAGATATATTGTTGTGTACATATACACAACATCCACCTTTGTCTTTAAAATGACTAGAGAGAAAGTAGGAAGACAGAGGGAAAGGTCTGCTATCAGTCACCTCACACAGCTAATCTCACTGAGGAAGAGAAGGTGAGGTTTAGAGGTTTTAGAGGTTTTTCGATGGTAGTAAGGATAACATAGAGAATACAATAGGCTTCGAGTGAAATCGTTAGCATTCGTTACTGTAACTTTCTAGGTGCTTCATATAATAATGATAATAATAATAATAATAATAATAATAATAATAATAATAATAATAATAATAATAATAATAATGCCATGAATGCCATGATCAAGTGATTTTGGATAGGGAAATCTGGGGGACACTTAACTCTGCCAGAAACCCCGGTTATATGGTCACCACCCAGCGTAGTAAATGGTTTCCCGGGTACAGGAAACCATTTGGCTTGTCACTCAGTGCAGAGCTCATATGGCATCACTCTACATTGAGTGAGTGGATGATGGGCGTCCCCATCCACCACTAATAAAAATAATAATTATTATTATTATTACTATTACTATTATCATTAATTATTATTACTGTATTATCATATTATTATTATTATTATTATTATTATTATTATTATTATTATTATTATACACTTATTATTATTTTTTTATTATTTTTATTCAATTTGTTGTTGTTAGGTGCTGGGTGTTTCTGTTTTTGTTATTCTTTTTTTTTTTTGCTATTTCGTTTGTTGCTGTTTTGGGGACTTTATTTATTTTTTTAATACCCGTGGGTTCGTCAGAACGTGAATCCAGAGGACTCCACGGTGAACTTTCCTTTCTTCTGAAGTCTACCGTCTTTCATTCGGGAGACAGGGAAGAAGACGGGGAAGTCTGTATAACCAGGCAGCTCTGCCACCCAGGTATATACACATCATCACCTGCTATCCTCTCCAGCACCACCTGCTCTAAATGACACAAGGCATTTGAAAGTGACGCGTGCATTCTTCTATCTCGGAACTGATCTTCAAGTTCTTGGAGAAAATTTCCAAGTCACCACCACACCAATACTGTTTTGCCTATAACATCTATCTTTACTATATACACTCGTCCCGCATTACCCCATCATCTTCCCTAACTCCAGCCCATCCTGCCTACTCTCCTCCACCGATTCCACTCACTGTTTTCTTTCCCCACCGAACATTATTATTATTTTTTTTTTTATGCGAGAGCGTCTTTTGAAGCAGCCCTGTTCCTCTGTCTCTCACTAAAGATTTTCCAATTCGAGGAGTTTTACCGCCATAGACTTTGGTAACTATCGAAGCCACATTACAAGTCTCGCAATACCGCCCCCTCCCACCACACCATACCATACCAGCCTCTCACACCACACTACACTGTACCATCTTCCCACACCACACCACATTATACCATCTCACCACACCACACCACACCATATCATCTTCCCACAACACACTACACCATACCATCTTCTCACACACACAACGCCATCCCACCCTCTGACACCACACCACACCACCCTCTCACACACGCTCACCACATAAAACCACCCTCCCACACCATACCACACCAAGGCCATTTAACGAAGGGTTGTGAAGCTCCAGCAACTAATACTGATGTGCTTCTTCACAAACCATTAAAATCAATTCATCTGAGTCTTTGCACTTGGTCTTAGAGTCTGATATTATGCATTGCTCATCTCATATTAGTAGATTAGCTACTTTTGGGGCTATATAGGATTTTATGAATGTTTTAAATGTGCTTCTGTGAAACTGTTTTAATGGCTGCGTTGCTTCTCGGTACATGCCTTCAAAATTAGTACCTTAATGGAGCCGTATTGACTCTTATTGACTGTTTCATGGACTTAGAGACCTATAGTATACAATTTTTTTACTCTTAATCGGACCCAAAATTTCATTCTTTTATACTAATTTCATGCGCCTCAGTGGCAGAATAAGCCAATACTTCGGTTCTGCATTTTTCCCTTGGCACTTCTTCATGAATAATGTAATTTTCTCGCGTTAATCTCTTGCTAAAACTTACCACTGCAGATGGGGAGGTGGCAGTTTAGGCTAAGTTCAAGTAAAACAAGTATTGTAGTATTTGTTACAGCCCCAGGTATATTTTGACTTGAGCCCGGTGGACTGCAGACTGAAGTTGGTGATCTCCAGCAGACCACCGTCCTCCTTGTCGGGGATAGAGAGGGATCTGACAGACTCTTCTGATTTGTAAATGGGTATTGAATTTTCATAGCTGACCTCTCATGTTACAAAAGTCTATGTTAACTTGAATAAAAATCTTTAGAGCTGGCAAGACTTAAATAAGACATCTGGCTGAAAAGGTTGGTGAAATACGAAGCTGTGTTGCACATAGGACGGCTGGACCTCAGGGAACGGACTTGAGCCTATCCACCGTGCTAAATAATTAAAAAAAAAAAAAAGGAAAAAAAGCTCTAGACTTTAAAGTATTCACTGTCATCATGTCGTCAAAATTACTCTATTCCTGATCTTTTCAACCAATTTCACTTACCTTTGCGCATATTCTCCAAAATGCAAGGATTTAAATAGTCTTCATTAACACTTTCAATAAGAGGTGGGGGGTGGGGGGCTTTAGGTAATTAAAAAAAATGTAGAGGAAAAAAATATAAAACACGTCATCGTCCTGAACGGTTTAATCAGTGGTTTTTATAGCAGAGATATGCACATATAAATAGTACATAAAACACAGTACTATTACACGAATTACAAAACACATCCACGGTTGCGGACATAATTATCTATCCACCTTTTAGCTAAACACTTATGAAACGTTTAAGGAATATTTGGAAAAAGTTGTTTGGCCTTATCGTCCTATCAGTGGGATTCAGAAATTACTGCTCACTGTTTCGATCTACAGGAAAATGAAGTGGATGGATATTAATGTCCGGAACCATACCTAAGGAGATAATACTGTAGTTTGAACAAAATGTAGCCCATCTTCCCTGTGATTCTCTTGACTCATCGTTCTTTTAATGTTTTTGTACAAATGATTAAATGTGAACTTTTACGATCATTTAATTTTACAAAAGTGGACGAAACTTGTGGAAATCCTCTAGTAAGTTCTATTATTATCAATACATCGTTAAAGAAGGGAATTTATACACACGTCATTCATGTATAGTATTGTACGCTTGATTAAAAGAGTACATTTTCCGTTTCTGTCTTCTTAACAAGCGGACGAAAGGTCTGAAAATTATCCAGTAACGTCTTATGCATGTGGTGCTTCCTGATCTTACTTTTTCCATCCATATTTTTTGAGACAATGGAGAAAACCTAAAAAAATGTTATTCAGGATCTTATACCTTCAGTTTTTATCAGTATAGCATGCAGATGGGACATTATTTGAAGCAATGGATGAAACAGTGGATGAAGCATTTGAAAACACTCTCTGATATCTCCTTGAGTGGCTGCCATTTTAATCAATAGGGCAGAGAGAAGGATCTGTATACAATATATGGAACACACTCTCCATTCAGGAATTATATGATATAGTCGACCAGATTTTTTTTTTTTTATCATCGTCTGAAACTGCGTGAAATGTTTGGAAATATAGGCTACTCCAGTATCTTGTCGTATTTATGACCATATTTGCTGTCGTTATCTAATACAGATGGAACCTTATACAGTGCATGAAATAAAACCTTATGTATATGTATTTGCAATTTGGATTAAATAAAAAAAAAGTGACATTGCTCACTGATAAATCGCTGATCACCTGGTTGCAGAAATTTCCTGATCGTGCACACGTAACAGGTGTAAAGATACTGTGATCATTAGAGAAAGCATTTTCTTAACTCCTTTAGTTAATCGATCTGTTACAGTACAGTTAGATATATGGATTCTGAAACTGACAAATATACTGAACGAATACAAAACTTAATTTGACACTGCCACTTGGGTGCCAGTTACTTTGTCGCATTTGACAAAGTAATCAGCAATAATTAAACATTAGCAGTCACATAGTGATGACCTTCAGGTAAAATATAAATAAAATAAAACATTCATAAATAAGTAAACTAGATTAATTTCACTATCTTATCAATTACACATATTACTGAAAGCTCATTTGATTGTTTTTCAACAACTGTCCCTGAAAATTATTGTTCAACACACCTAATGGTCACTGGATGGTACTGACATTTACAGATATGTTCACATTATGCTAGTTGAGGCGCCTTGACCTCTGAGCTCACTTTCATTAGTTCATTTTTATTCCTTGTTCACTTACCCGAAGTGTATTTACCAAAGTGGATTACCAAAAATTTATTCCCACCTAATTTAGTAAAAACCCTTTGGTCCCATAGTTTAGGATTGTATTAATTCCTCTACTGATTGCATTTTTTTAGTTACTACCATGGCTTCACTACTGAAAAAATATAAATGTGTATGCCTGTCGCTATGAAAGAGAACAATTTATTACTGATGCTGATATACGTGCAGCTTCTAGCCCATCGCTCCATTTGGTGGGCATCTACAGATACTGACATGGGGTTGACAGATTATAGCTACACAGTAGCCACATAGTGGAATGCACCTCGGCACTCACTTGCAGTCAACCTCGACATTTCCTTTAGACATGATAAATAAGATGCTCGTCCTGCATTGTTTTTGAGAAGAATAGGTCAACAGTCAGGTTACGTGACAAGATCATTTTAAGCAATTTTTCTCCGATTTGTATCAAACTTTATGGAAAGATTCAGGGTAAGGGAAGGGTGAAGGGATTAATTGTAGAGAACAATCAGTCACTGGTCAAGGTCACAGAGAAAGATCAGCATCTAGGGTCTAGAGTTACAGGGCAATGTCAGCTTCAAAGGTTTGCATCTGATTTGGATAAGCTTGGTGGAAGTATGAAGGGTCAGGCAAGAATAAATTCATTTGCTTTTGAGAGCAATTGGTCAAAGATGAAGGGCAAGGGAAAGCCACATCTTCGGCTCATAGACCAATAGGTGGCCAAGGTTGTTGCTCTCTCTGAGTGCTCATTCTTGTTCAGCATTTTCTTTTTCTTTACGGTACGTACATTATGCTGGGTATCTCTCATGAGAAGGTTAATCCAATTCAGTATAAAGAAACATTACTGCTGCACGGCTTGAACCTTGAAGCCTACCTGTAAATACGGAACTGGCGGTAACTTTTCACGTGACAGTCATAGTTTCTGCTCACCTTTAATCCTTGCCATGCTGCTTACCTTATGTCGGGCACAATACATGTCTGCACCAGCCACGCTGCAAGCCTCGTACGACGTACAAGTTCCATAAGTTACAAAACAATAACCCATGGGAGGTAAACTATCATACAAAGAATCAGCACGGCAGGGGTTAATCGTACCTTTGGCTGGAGGCAGGCTATAGCTAGAGTTTTATGCTACTGTGTTTAGGGTGATTGATTGAAGGAATGTCACACTAATGTACAACCAGATCTTCAGGTCCGTTCGCCTCTCGTTCTTCAGTTTCACGGCTGGATTCACAGACATAGACAGCTGAATGTGACGTAATGAATTGATATGCATATTTTCATTCCTCCATGGGTAGTAATATGGACTTTGTCCAATACATCTCTTTCAAGCAGTTATGAATCAAGCAATGTAAACGAGAGTGGAGAGACGAATGGATTTTGGTATTTGACTGCACACAAGAGACTGATAACACTTGTGGAGTCTAAAAACGTTCCAAACCAACAATAATAAATCCTTGTCTTGTGTGAAGAAACTGTGCCTCACAATCATACGCTCTCATTATCCTTTGTTTAAACTATATAAGGGGATGAATTTCTGACGAAGCATCATCAAGTGGTAAATGCGTTTCCAGCGGTTTTCTTCCACTTACATAATCCTCAGACACACCATCATCATCACCTCCACCTCGACCACCGAGCAGTGCTGAGGACTCGCAACACTCTTCTGTTTCATCACCTTTACCAGTGTCTTCAGGCTTGAAAGTGCTGGCCCGGCTGTATTTCTCTTTTCCGGCATGACATATTCCAGAGATGGTGAGTGGTAAAGACTCCTGGCATTCTTCTGGCTCATCACTTTTTATGGTGTTCTCCAGTTTGACTTTATTGGATTGGTTTAATTTATCATTGTCTGCATCACAAAGTCCAGAGACATGCTCAGAATCGTCGTGGTAATCAGAAACCACAAATGTTGGGATATTCAGATTGGTGATGCAAAGGAGTTCTGTTCTGTGCGGAGACTTGGGCAGGTGGCCCTCAGAAGGGAAATGTGAAGGGCTTGCCTGAAGATGGGACTGTGGAAGAAGAGTGAGGCTAACACACCTCGCTCCTGGTGGCCATTTACAAGTAGCCGCAGGTGATACCTTAGTAGCTTTGACTCCATCCACCCAGTGCTCACTGTTGTCGTAATCTTTTACACAGTGAGATGAGGCGGACCTAATTTGACGTGGAAGAATATCTACAGTTAGGCCTGTCATGGGACAACGAGGACTCGGACATTCTTTTGATGCATCAGCTTCCTCGTCTTCGTAACTGTCTTGCTCATAGACACATGACAGATTATCTGAACGTGGATGCAAAGGACAAAGTAGATCACCAAGGAGACTTGTGGTTTTATAAGGTATATAAGCCTCACGTTCTACTGCTCCTTGCCTCTGTAAGCATGGCTTGACTTTGACTGCTGAAGTTGTAGGAGATTGTTGTGCGGCTGTGCCAGGCTGCTGCCTCACCAACAGTGCTTGGTGATGGGGAGTAATCTGCCTCGCTGCTGCCTGAGTGTGGATCTCCCCTCCACGATCTCGCAGGGAACCAAGTCTCAATGCCGTGGCTGCATCAGCTTTATTTAGGCCTCGGGAACCACTGCTTGAGATATCAGAGGACACAGAGGACCTGGAAAAACGCCAAGTGGATGTTGAAGCAGTGGTTGCTGAAGAGTCATTGCGAGAAGAGGAAAGGTTGCTGTCCTGTGATGGCTTACGGGACAGGTACCACGAGCTATGTCGCCGACTATCCAGGAGCCTTAAGGACATAACTGCTTGACCTCTACGCAACGTGTCAGACCACGAACAACTGTGTGTCTCGCAGGAAATACACGTATCATGTTTATTCTTCACTGCATGTTTACCTTGCTCGCACGTGTACTCTCCAGCAAAGTTAACTTCTTCAACATCCCTATGACAAAAAAGGTACTTAAGTGCTGATATATGCAGACACTGGCAGAGTTTAGTTGGCTCTTGAGTGTTGTGGCAGCGACGACCCTGGTTCTCCTTATCCCAGGAATTGTCCAGTGCACTGTTGGTGTTGGCCGGAGTCTGGCGGTTGCTAAAATTTGACGAATGACGACAGCGACCAATTCCTCTTGTTACCCGAGATTCTTCTATGGTTTTGCAAAGCATGACGCAATCTTTCTTAAACTGCTTTGTCAGGAGAGCATACAAAAATGGATTACAACAAGAATTAAATGGAAGAATAAACACAGTGAACACTTTAGCCCCCTCTAACGATACTAAGTGTAAGCCAAAGGCAGCCGTGAGAGAGAAAAATGCTATAGGAGCCCAGCAAATGAAGTCGGTAAAAACCAGAAGTGCCATCCTTTTGGCAATTCTTGAATCATTTGTATTCCAGGCTTGAGATCCTCGTATTGCACAATAAATCTTTAGGTAGCAGCCCATAAGTATCAAGAACGATAATCCATTGATGAACATTAGAAATACCACATATGCCAGACCAGCGCCTTTAGTCTCAATGGGTAAACACACAGCAAACTTGCGATAATCCGAGATACCGATGAGAGGTAACAGTGCCAAGATGGAGACGAAGATCCAGCCAATAATCATGACGTAGACAGCGTGGCGGAGGGAGAGGCGCTTGTTGAGGTGCATGGCGTGAGTAATGGCGTAGTTGCGTTCTAGAGTGATGACGGTGAGGGTATAAACAGACAGCTCGCTACTCAACACGCCCAGAAATCCGGCCACCTGACACCCCACCGACGTCTGCCATGGGATAGCGTACATGCGGAACTCGCCAAGTGTAGAAGCGTCCACCACAGCCAACACTCCTGCAAAAACATCTCTCATAGACTCGTATCATACGTGGCTTTGGAGATTACTTAACACCTGTTCCTGTACAATTTATTCTGAATATTACACCTCATAATCCTCTTGTATGGTGCTGATACAGTCTATGTCGATATGAAGACAATATAGGCAACATATTAGAGAACGGGAAGGCCAAGTTGATGATGATGACTCCTGTTTTCTGAACTACATATATTCCTATGAAGGGGCTAGCGAGGGTTAGGATGGTGACAAGAAACCGATGATATGAAAAGGATGATAATGATTAATGATGATGGTGACACTGGGCACTACTGACCTAGATAGAGCCCCATGCAGAAATCAGCAAGGGCTAGGTTGGCCACGAGGAACCTTGGCACGTCCATCTTGGCCCTGGCGAATATGAGCACCACCACCACCGTCCCGTTACCCAGCACTGCCAGTAGGAACACCACCCACACACCACACCGCAGCGTCCACCAGTCGAACAGGTCCACGCAGGGCATGAATGGGCCTGGGGGAGAGGTGGGAGGCTGCAGGTGAATTATATTAATACACAGCACCATCACATGTATCCAGCAATAATTAAATATATATGAGCAGAAAATTCACACACACACACACACACACATACAATCGTCGAGACCACCAGTCATATATATCCACACAGGGCATGAATCGGCCTTGGGGGGAGAGGTGGGAGAGCTGCAGCTGACGAAATGTACAAGCACAGTCACAATAAGGACCTTTACACACACACACACACACACACACACACACACACACACACACCAGCCTAATACAAACATTGTTATATACAGACACATCATCCACACAACACGTTACAACATATACCAACTGAATATGTCCACAAACAAAGTAAACTGGTGTGGATGGTGGGCGTAGAGCTGCAGATGATGTAAATACTCAAAAACACCATCACACATACCTCATCGCAAACACTCATTACATAGAACACCACTCACACACTCACACAATATTATCCACAGTCAAACAAGGCCAAACACACTACAAAAAGACCTGTTGGGGTGGGTTAGGGTCTGCGATTGACATATCCTTTAATTGTGCAGTGTACCATATTAGACACACATTAACACATTCATTCCCACCACATACCATAACACGGCGTCCATCAGTCCAAGAAGTCCACACATAGCATTAACGGGCTTAGAGGTGGGTGGGGGTATTGCAGCTGATGTATAAAGCTCACACACACACAAGCAGAACCTTCACACACACACACACAGACACACACAGACACACACACACACACACACACACACTCACTCACACACTATTCACAGCCTCATCTGAAAATGATCCCGGTTGACTGTAGGCTAAAGCTGCCCTCCTCCTATAATCCACCATCCTGCTAGTGGGGGTTATGGAGGGAGCTGAGAATCCTCTGTATAGCCAGGCAGTGGAGCTGTTCGGTCATATTGGTGAAAGTGTGTGAAAAAAAAAAAAAACATGAACACCATCTGCAACAGCACCTACGTACATAACAACAACATCAAGAATAGCAACAACAGCTTGAGGGCTCTGTGCTGTTGACCTGATCCTAATACACATATATTTTGTCCACATTCTGCACTAACAGTTTGGTAGGGAGTCAGATTTATAATTGTCTGTTGAATAACTGGTATTCCCAATTTAATCTTATGTCCCTTGGCACCAAAATCAGCCATTTAGTTTGGTAGGTATTTTCTGAGTGACAGGGGGTTTAATATAAAGTCAGTTTGGATTTAGTTTACCAGTGCTAATAAAATGTGGATAGGATCACTTCCACCCTCCATCTTTCAGGTTTATTGAAAATAGGAATAGTATTGGAATGCCTGTTATACCTGTTCAAGATGCTCCTAAATATCTGCAGCTACACAGAGGGATGTCACCACTACAGTATTATTCGGGCTCGTATTCTCGTCGATTCAGGAGGCTCCCTAACAACTCTTCCTTAGCGATTTATTTTTAGATATAGGTGGTTAATATCCTTTTGTACATTATTTATGCAGAATGTGGCGATAATGGAAGGATTTAATGTTCACGCAGGAAAGTAACATGTAATAAGCAAAACAAATCGCTTAGGAAAAGGTGTTACGGAATTTCCTTAGTCGACGAGAATACGGGCCCCTCACTTAACTGTGTAAGGGTAAACAAGAATTATACTGGGTGGGTTGGGTGAGCTACAGACACTGACCTGGTAGGGGTTTGCAGGTGACGTGGTGTGTGGGTGTGCGGACAGGATCCAGGGTGGTGGGGGCACTCAGAGCAGCTGCAGGGAAGTCACCAGCCAGGTTAGCCCAAATGGCCGCAAAGTTGGTCTGGGAACCTAAGGGGAGCACAGGGCACGACAAGAAGGATGCAGGGAAAAATAATTAAAATCGAAGCAAGCTGACTGCAAGTACATGCACAGATATGATTTTAAGCGACGAACAGAAGTGCAATATGATAGCATAACAGTCTACTACTCCTATTTGTGAAAGTAAAGACAAACTAAGTCTACATAATTAATGCGTCTCGTAAATCGGGATCACGTTCCTCAAATCAATCACACAGCCCAAAATATATTCAGATACCGTTGATCGTCCTTTTCACAATACTGTGAAACACGAATGATGCATTAATAGTAACCGAATGCAATCAGTTTTCAAGACAATAATTTTCCACATTTTGTATAGTTTTATTTCGTAGCATCATCATGTAACAATGTACCAGAGATGTATTGCTTCATGTGATCGCGCCATTCATATCGTTTATGAAGGCTCAAACATGCATGCATACATCGACCTTGGTCACCTAATGGCGACTCTCCACGCTGCTCGATCTTTGGCAGCCTCTCTGTTCAGTCCCTTAACCCTGAGGTTAGTGTCATATAGTCCTCTTGGGCTTGGTGCTAGTTCTTATTACTTACTTACTTACTTAACCCTGAGGTCACATTCTATGACCTCGTCCCAGATCTTTTTCGGTCTGCCTCTCGCTACCCTACCCCCAAACGTTCACACTTATAAAACTGGACATTTCCCTTGCCGAATTGTACAAACGTTCCTCAGATCTCGCGATATCCCTAAAAGAAGGTGGACTGTACGGGACGGGTTTATTTGTCCTGTAGTTTACTTGGTTCAATTTCAGATGAACCTGGAGCTACAACTCCTATACTCCTTTCACCTCAACTTGGCCCAGATTTTCGTCCTTTTGTAGCTTATAAATTTCACGAAGATCAGTGGCTGAATAAGATACGGTAACGCTACTGCTTTCTGTCCTCCTCATAGCACTTCTTCATGACTAGCACCATATTCTAGTGCTAATCTACTTTTGCAGCTCGTATTCAGTATGGAGAGATGGTAATTTTAAACCAAGTTAAAGTAAAAAGAGTGCAGTACTATACTGTATAAGCAGAACATGAGCATAGGAATACTGTGCTTTGTGCCTGGCTTCATCTGCCATCAGGGTCATGTAGTGTCATCTATCCATTACAGCTTCTTCAGATGTTTTGTTGAATCAAACTTTACCAGAAACTTTATCTAACTCTCTTCTTTAGCTCAGAAAGGATTTACTGAAGACAGTAATTAACCCCTGTCATTGAAAAAAAAAAAATCCATAGTTTAAAATTATCTGGAAGAGGCAAGTATCCAAATTTTTTATGTCAAGAAGGTTCACATATGGCCGTCAGATTAAATTTGATTATTAAAATCCGTGAATAATTCCGGTGCATCAATTTTCATCACGACCAACCGGGCATGGACATCGGACTGTATTAACTATGTTTTGTGTACTCTGCAGTGGCCTACAATTGCCTTTTCTTCATCTTGAATGGCCAAATCTAACAATAGATTACCACTACAATATGATCTTAGTCATAAGAAGTGCTATGCAAAGGACACAGAGCCATAGTACTGTCTTATTCTGCTATCGAACTATGTCAAATTAGTTGCAAAGGACGAAAACTTTTGACAAATTAGCTTAAAAACAGTATATTAAACATGAAAGGCAGTTCATTTAGGGTGGTCACAGTTTTAAACAAAAAGTAAATAACACAAATCAATAATAACCTAATAAACCTAACCTAAACCTAAACTTATCTACTTAGTCATTGAGGCGAAAATGATTATCTCTGTATGGGTGTACAGCTTAAGCGAATAAAAAACAATGCAAAGAAAATAAAGTTGAATTGCAGAAGAATATTAGATTTAAAAAAAAAAAAAAAGTATTATAAAAATCATGGCATAGAAAAAAAAAAAAAAAAAGGATAATCCACGAATATAATGACCTTCAGGTTTTCCCATTAATCTGCCCCAACAACCAACTGGTCAGCTAAAAGAAAAAAAAAAACTATGCCATTTTTACTCTAACTGTGCCCAGATTTTAGTCCTTTTGTGGCTTATTTCACGTAGCTCAGTGGCAGAAAAAGGCAGTACTGTGGCTCTATATCCTTTTCAGCGCACTCCTTCGTGACTGGCACCATATTCCAGTGTCAGTTTATTGCTAAGACGTGGAATTCAAGATAGATAGACGATAATTTTATACTAAGTTAGAATAAACGCTGTACAGTATAACTACTTGCTGAACAGTTAACGAGAAATGTGCTGTGTCTATCTGCTCGTACATGTATGCTCAATTAAAAATATAATCATGTGTGCACTTAGTGACGAAAATTAAAAATATAATTATGCCAGTGCTTCATGACAAAAACATTATGAAGAGGATGCAATACTGTTTATGATAAATAAGTTGTGCAGGAATAAACATCGTGCCCTGAAAATCTACCTGGGGAAATATTCTCTATAAATAGAATTACCAGACAAGGGTTCGTATTCTCGTCGGTTAAGGAAGTTCCCTGACACCTCTTCCTTAGCGATTTATTTTTTTGGATATGAGTGATTAATCTACTTTTATGTGTTATTTACATTGCGTATGGTGGTATCTGAATGACTTACATGACACAGAAGAGGAGAGTAAGTAGTAAGTAAAATAAATCACTTAACGAGGGGTATTACGGAGCTTCCATAACCAATGATCATACGGGCCAAGAAGCTATACTCTTTTCACCTTAACCTGGCCTAGATTTTTGTCCTTTTACAATTTCTTTCACATAGTTCACTGGCAAAGGATGGCAATACTATGACCCAACATCCTTTCCAGAGCACTTCTTCGTGACTAGCATAAAATTTGAGTGTTAATCTATTGTTATATCTCAGTAAAGTGGAGAGATGTCAGTTTTAGGCCAGGTTAGAGTAGAAGGAGAAAAGTAAGGTTTTTCTCATGCTTGAGTACTGTGCTCAGCCAGTGTATTGTACTGTGGATAAATCTGACAAACTCTAAAATGCATGCTCAATAATGCAAAAGAATTTAACTCTTTCGGAAACCATAAGTTTTCAATTAGTTTCTGGGTCAAAATCAGAGAGAATGGAGCGCAAGAAAAACATTCCCATGGATTTTATTTACCCCAGGAAATTGGTTATATTGGCATAAGTTGTATACCATCATCCTCGCTGTTATTTATACTATAAATAAGCTAATAAAAACACACAAAACTGATGACTAAAAGTACCAAAATGCAGTGAGAATAAAGCTATTTCCAGAGTAAAAAAAAATAGTTTCCCATAATTTCCAAACATCCTAGTGGAAAATTTTGCCCACACTGTCCAAGAGCAAAGTATACGTCTATGTGCAGAATTCCACAAGCTTTCTCATGGTGTTTCCGGAATTTCAATATGACCAATAGTTTTCGAGTAAACCACCCAAAATCGCACGGACCTTCCCCCCACCTGCCGAAAGCCGGTAGGACAGCGACTGTTTGAGAGTGCTGGTCTTGATATAGACACCCTCCCCTATGACACATCAAGGTTTGACACACTTCACACTAAAACTTGATTTGGGGTGAATATTTTTGTCCAAAATTGCCTAATCCGTATTTCTTCAGCCCAGCACTGATAATGACGTCATTGGTTACTTTGGACACTAACACTGATATGATGCAATTTGCGTCATCATTAACTGGGTGTCTTTACTAGCCAGAGCCGTAAAGTATTATTACTCATACTTTTTATTACTCTCCTTTTCAGGTGGCTTTACACTGAGTGACAAACCAAATGGTTTGCTTAAGCCAAGAAACTATTTTCAGTGCTGGGTGGTAACCATATTATCAACCCATACATGTTCCCTAATTATCAACAAGAGGATTGGCGGAGGGTTAATGCCCCTCCCCCTAAAACAACTAATTTAATGGCAAACTGCCACCTCTTATGAGATTATGGTGTCTAGCTATAGATAGACAATATGACATAATGTGAGGATTTTCTGCTACCTTATTTAGTCTTTCAAGGTGACATTATTCAGTTTGGTAAAGATATCTGCCACTGAAAAAGTTAAAGATATTAGTCTGATGATTTTTATTTCTATTTTAATTCATGCTTCCCTCCAGATGTATTTATCCGAGTACAATATACTTTTATCGAAGTAGAGGTGATTTACGTAGACTTTATAAACTCCTTCAACTGTTAGAGGGCATTCCTAACTTGAAATAAAGACCCGTATTCTCGTAGGTTAAGGAACCTCCCTGGCAGCATTTCTTTAATGATTTATTTTCTAAACTCCCCGAAACACTCTCTTTTTTGCTTCTTATATCCCTTTAATATTGACACAGATTGCTCGAATAACACACAAGAATATAGTAACAGAGCAGAATCAGAAATAAACTGGTAACGATGAGTTTTCAGGAACTTCCTTATCGCACGAGAATACCGCCTAAAGAGTCTGGTGTTCGCAAGAATAGAATAGTAAGCTCAACGCCGGAATGAAGGGGTTAAAGAGTCATATCTAGCCCCTCCTTCTCAATATATATATATATATATATACTAGTATACATAAATCGATCTGGTTATACTATCAATAACTGACCACTTGGTAGTTGAAAGTATCGACTAATAATTTTCATAGTATCACCAGTATATCACATTTCAAGTAGACAAATGTCGTGTGAAAATAGCTGTGACATAATATCACGTACTTGCTAAACAGTGTTATGGTTTCATGTAGCCGAAAATAAGGGAAATACGCAATTCTTCAAACTGTGAAAAGATGGACGGTCGTCAGGATCGTTCTCGTCATATTCATAGAAAATCGATGCATAATATTATTCAGCAAGTACCTGATATAATTTCAAAGCTATTTGCACGGTATATTTTTCTGTTTAAAATTCGTTTTATACTGATATTAGTAAAATATCTATTTAAAAAACGATTTGTGCTAGTGTTATGAAAATAATCACTGTCGATATTTTCAACTTCCTTGTAGTGCAAAATTCACAAGAGGTCAGTTAATACATGACTGATTTCGAAGGGATACGTACTGTTGTGAACTTAATCCAGATCCTTACCATAAGTAACGGGAGAGTGAACGATAACTTTTGAAACCTTCTGGTGCGCTCTTTGGAACCCAGCAAACTTTTCCTAATTACGTGTAGAGTTTCATAACTGTTCATCTTAAAAGTGAAGTGACATGCCTTACCGAACTGTACATACCAGGGAAATTCCTTGACTCCAAAACAAATGCTAAAAAACAGATACTGACTTTAAGGCTCGTATTCTCGTTTATGGAAGCTCCCTAACACCTCTTCATTGGTGATTTCTTTTTGGATATGACTACTTAATACCCTTTTGTACCCTACTTATACATAGTATGGCGATACTGAAAGGAGGTATATTGCACAGAAAAGGACAGTAATGTGTAATAAACAAAATTAATCGCCTAGGGAAAGGGTGTTAGGGAGCTTCCTCAACCGACAAAAATACGGGCCTACGAGAATACTAACAGGTGAAGTTTTTCTTACTGCATCACAATGATCAGAGTAGAATATAAAAATAAAAATGCAGTGTTAAGAATCAGTTTTATTGGCATGTGAGTCATAATTTACACACACACACACACACACACACACAAACACACACACACACACACACACACACACACACACACACACACACACACACACACACACACACCGCTCGCTGGCTCAGTGGTAGCGTTCTTGCTTACCATCTGGTAGACGGGAGTTCGCTCCTCGCTCAGGTTGCGAAAAGTTGCACTGATGAAGTGGGTGGTTACTGTCCCCCTCGACCAAGGGGACGGGTGTGTGCGTGTGCGAAGGTCACAGCCTTGCCCTTAGATCGGACTATATGAGCTCTCAGCTCCCTTCCGGGAGCGTAAAAGCTGACGATCACGACCATCAAGTGATCCTGACCGACCCGGTAAGTTACACACACACACACACACACACACACACACAAACCATTAACCAACAACTGTACGCCACCCAATCCCTATACATCACCTACTTACATAGGAGACCTTATGCAATGTGTTACTTCCCTTCCTCTTATTTTAATGTCAAGTGTACGAGTATAGTCCTAATGTATTACCATCTACTGCCTGCACGTATATGAAAAAGAAATAAAATGAAAACTTTTGAGTGCACCTTTAATGATGTGTGAAATTGAGATCTTATTTGTCAAGCCTTTTTCCAATTCCCAAGAGAAAGAAGCAACGATTTTAACTGAGCTGTGATGGATAATTACAGATTTAGTTTTGTTGCCGCTTCTTTAGATGAAATTTGTCTAATGCATAAAATATGTCTTGTAACTATAAAGGTGCAAATGAGATTATTATTATTATTATTACTGCCATCAGAAAATAGTTTTGTTTTTTCACTTTTAACATTAATTCATATTCTTAGATGACTGCATACTGTGTGTTTTCTAAATGAGTGATGACAAACCAATAACCAAAGAATGTTAAGCAAAAAAACATAACTAGTAAACGTCAGTGGATGTGGAAACCTGGTATAATGACCGATAATTGGTTAAACATTCTTAATCGGTCAATAATGTGGACTGGAAATAGTCGATCTCATCACTTGTTTCATTTATTTTAGCTATTTTTACATTATACCTGTTCATGACGCTGGCTATTGAACTGGGACAAAACATGCCAACCCTTGCCGTCACGCTAAGTATGTTTAAAATGTACCCAAACAGAATTAAGTATATTTTCATAACCACAACTATTGGTCTTATTATTCCTATACTTAGTCAGTATTTTAAATAGCTTTTCAAAGCAACAATGGAAATGAGTGCAAGCACACAATGTTCTATGTAAATACTCTGTATGTAAGGCAATTTCTATATGAACCCTTTTACAGTTATGAAGACGAATTTGTTTGGATTTTTGATAACTGATTGAAAGCCAGCATGTGTTCCAAGCTCGTTGTTTACTGGTTGAAATTATGTTTGTTACCAGTGGACGTGTCATACCTTACACCATACCTGATCCTTAACAGAGGTTTCTTGAATACTTTGGTAACAAACTTTAATAAGAATGTGGCAAATGCTTTTGGTAAATGCTGAGGTAGTCGGTTAGGCAAAATTTACTTCCGTGAATGCAGGTGCTGAACAGATATAATATTCGTTCCCAGGAGATCATTTGCCAAGATTGATCGAGATAAAGGTCGTTATGAAGGCTTCATGTCATATAGAATGAGTACTTAAGGATGTGTGCAGTAACAAAAATATACAAGTCTTCAGTGTCGAATCATTAACTTACAGTAGTCAATTGTCTGAACAATAAACTTTTATAGACAAGGAATCTTTTCAAGAAAGATTATGTGAAAAAAGAGGCACATAGAAATGAAATGTAGATTCATGTGTTGTATAAAAAAGTAAGGGATAAGAATCTTCTGGATGCATGTGACTTGTGGAAAGATGAAACTAAGCAACAAAGGCAGCGCAACCAAATGTTGAAGGAAGGCCTGATTTATTTATAAAGAGCTTGAGTGTATGGACAAGCCCCAAGCATTTGACTATAATTTCTGAAACCTGTGGTGGTGATAGAACCCGCTTAATCTTTCTGTATCACTGCTGACTGCACTCCGAAGTATGGAATGCAAGCTAATCACCTCTACACGGTACAGGTGTTCCAAAAATTACCGGCAATAATTAGGTTCTTGCTTACACTTACACTCACTCGGCCTTAACAACAGATCAGCCATTTGTAATCGAGATACACAAAGAATCTTCCGACTCACCGGTTTCTGGCCAGATACTTGACACGTTCCAGATGGCTGGGTCAAGGCTCTGCAGGTCTTCCACACCAAAAACCACGTCCTCCTGGATCTGGGGCTGCTCCTTGCTCACACTCAGGCTGTTAAAATCGAAAAAATAAACTCACTTAAGCAGCATTAGATAACCTGTTTAAAGCAAGAACGTACCACTTGTCGCTGCCACACACGCTTCAGTTTCATATTTTGGGACTGCATCTTCACTCGCACTAACGCTGCAAGGTCGAAGAATAAGTTGCGTAAAAGTCTAGTTGTTTAAAAAATATATCACTTGTCACAGCCACTCATCCTGCTGTTTCATGGCTCCAACAGTCAGGCTGCAGGGTCAGAAAGCCTTCTCCTAACAGAATAAAAAGCCGGCCCTAAAATGTATACTCGTAAAGTAGTATTTGAGAAGTGTAATAAGTCTCTCGTAAGCTGTATAAGGTCACATCCGACTAACATAAAAAATATGTCTCTAAGAGGAACTAAAATTATTGTCTCCTAAACTTTAATAATAAGTTTCACCTAAGCTTTATAATGTATATTGGGGATTGCTAGATAAACCTCTTCAGTCCTATGAGGTATTTTTCGTTTAGTTTATGCCGTCTCTATGCTATCTGATTCAGCTTGAGATACACTTTTCAGACTGAAGAGCTTAGATACACCCGTCAATAACCCCTACAGTACTATAGGTTATTCCTGAAGTTTAATAATCTAAAAGTGGCAAGAAATAAATACAAAAAATACGTCATGGGATCGACGGGATAAAAAGGCTCCTTTTTGACATTCAAGCACGATGTTCAGTATTGTGTAAAAATATTGCCTACATTATGAGAGATGTGTCCGCTTGAAAAACATTGCAGTCAAAGGTTCAACACATTAAGATAAGCATCAAAATCATGATTTATCTCAAGAGACTTCATCTTCGAATTGGTAAGAGATCAAAAACACAATTTCACTTCAAATGCATCTCCAGAGTACGAAATTAGAGTTAACCCTCTCTGGACCGGAGGGCCTAATGATCTAAGGGTCCTGGTGGTTTTGCCTGACACACAAAATGAATTATGTATCGTACCCTCCTTGGCCGTCTCCGTCCGTCTTACATTGCTGTACCCACTTTGCCCTGCAGAAACCATTAGTGTGCTGCACTGTCGGGTTTAAGAAAACATAGTATGTATTTATGCACTTCATATCTCGATTTTACACATTATAGGTTTCAAATAAGTTTAACGCGTATCAAAACCAGCAATGAGAGAAAAGAAACAGTCTAGTGCCTAAAATGCACAATTATGAAAACCATTTCAGACGTTCATATTTTCGTGATTCTAAAAAAAAAAAAAAAAAGCGTATAAGTTTCTAAGTAACATGTGAAAGTGGCAGGAATATGAGGATTTTAGCATTCATCCCCTGGGAAGACAATGGTAAGGCCTTGGGGAAGCCATTATGCTGGAGGAGTTAATGTAAAGTGTGCTAATGACCAGTCTGAGGAAGGGGTAGCAGTGGTGGGTGCATGGTAGTGTCAGGCTGTGTCTCATAGGGAAGTAAGGACCTTGCGGACATAACACCCTGAGAGTGTTAACATAAAGATAAATACATAAATATCCTAAACAACGGGCAACAATGGCAGGTGTAGGGTAGTGTCAAACTGCGGATCCTCATCCTATGCGATTTTATTTTCTTATTACACCTTGTCGTCGTCTTCTGTGTTACTTAAATCATTCTAATATTACCACACTCTGCATATATAACGTACAAAACTATATTAGCCAGCCGTATCCGAAAATAAATTGGTAATGGAGAGGTGCTAGGGAGCTTCTTTAACCACCAAGACTGAGCCTAAGAGTGTTATTATAAAGGTAAAGCATGCGTATCACCAACCTGAGGAATGGGCAGCAGTGGTAGGCGTATGAGAGGGTCAGACTGCGGACCTTTGGGAAGCTGTCTGGGGCTGGAAACTCCCTCAGGTACCGGTTGTTGTGCACCTTGATGGCCACGGCGCCCTCCAGCCCGCGTGATGGCAGCAGCGGAAACATGTTGCTGCCCAGGTTGCTGGAATAACTCTATTTTTCAACAGGTTACACGTACTCAACTCACACGGTTATGGATTCATGGCTCTCACATAGATGCTAACTTATACATGACTGCACTCATAGATGCTAACTTATACATGATTGCACTCAAAGATGCTAACTTATACATGACTGCACTAATAGATGCTAACTTATACATGATTGCATTTATAGATGCTAACTTATACATGAATGCATTCATAGGTGCTGACTTATACATGACTGCCCTCATAGATGCTAACTTATACACGGCTACACTCACACAACAGCACTGGTAACATGTTGCTCCCCAGGTTGCTTCACCAGGGAAGGATTCTACTCACACACTAGGTATAGCTTCTAAAGACACTCACAAGGGAGCTGTAGGTTCTCATGTAGGTGATATACGAATGCACCTGTACAGATTGATTTATATGTACTAGGCTTCACTCACACAGCACCTACAGGAACACACTGTTGCTGCGACAGGGAGAACTCTCCTCATAAAACGGCTACATATAGTGTTCAGATGACCTTCTTAAAGAGCTCGGGATCTCTCTCTCTCTCTCTCTCTCTCTCTCTCTTTTTTTTTTTTTGCTTAATTCTTGCCACTTCGAATATTATTTTTTTACGGATGAGAATAGAATCTTGAAGCTAGAAAAATTAGATAAGGCATTAATAATCTCCTTTAATATATATATAAAACGCCTTTCTAAAGTGAAATAAAATCGTCTGGTATTGGTAAGAATAAACTAATAACGACGCCACTCGTAGCTGATCTTGTGATATTGCGTCTCAAATTATATAAAAATATTACATGTTGAATTTAACGTTGAACAAAACTTAGACTAACACTTACATATGGGGAAAAAACTCATCACACTATGTTACCCATTCAGTTTTATTCTTGCTCATTCCAAAATTCTGGCAAGGACGGGCTTCTAAGGAGAAACGGGTTCAGGAAAATTATATATAGCCGCCTCGGTACGAAAAGTCTGTCTTAAACTGAATAAAATCGTCTGAACTGAAGGGTTTAAGGTATTTAAGCTTAGGAACATTTTGTAAAGTCAACAGGTGTTCCTGGACACCTTCTGTTGGTCTATATACATCTATCCATCTATCCACACATAAAGCCCTCCATCTATCTATTTGCTTATTATCAGTCAGTTAATCAATCTGTCTGTTGCATCTATCTCCTTATCATTTCTTTTTCTTTTCTAATGCTAGGAAGAAGGAACTAAAGGCCACGAGCCCTCAAAACTGTTCCTTCCAAGAGAAAAACAAAATACAAGAGAGAGCCAAGTTCAAGATCTAGGCATCACTATCTATTCAATTTTGTATCTTTGTCTTCCATGCCCTCAAGACCTAGCAGTGAAAAGAAGGCTCAAGGGTAGATGGGTAGACAGACGGACAAACAGACAGACAGACACAGACAAATTGAGACAAAGAGCAATACTTACATGTCCTCGAGGCTGAGCAGTGGCAGGAAGGCTTCAGGGTGGATGCTAGTGATGAGATTGTGCTCCAGTTGCCTGTCGAAGAAATAACTAGCTTGATATATTCTGTTAAAGTTGTTGTGCCACTACGTGTGTGTGTGTGTGTGTGTGTGTGTGTGTGTGTGTGTGTGTGTGTGTGTGTGTGTGTGTGTGTGTGTGTGTGTGTGTGTGTGTGTGTGTGTGTGTGTGTGTGTGTGTGTGTGTGTGTGTGTGTGTGTGTGTGTGTGTGTGTGTGTGTGTGTGTGTGTGTGTGTGTGTGTGTGTGTGTGTGTGTGTGTGTGTGTGTGTGTGTGTGTGTGTGTGTGTGTGTGTGTGTGTGTGTGTGTGTGTGTGTGTGTGTGTGTGTGTGTGTGTGTGTGTGTGTGTGTGTGTGTGTGTGTGTGTGTGTGTGTGTGTGTGTGTGTGTGTGTGTGTGTGTGTGTGTGTGTGTGTGTGTGTGTGTGTGTGTGTGTGTGTGTGTGTGTGTGTGTGTGTGTGTGTGTGTGTGTGTGTGTGTGTGTGTGTGTGTGTGTGTGTGTGTGTGTGTGTGTGTGTGTGTGTGTGTGTGTGTGTGTGTGTGTGTGTGTGTGTGTGTGTGTGTGTGTGTGTGTGTGTGTGTGTGTGTGTGTGTGTGTGTGTGTGTGTGTGTGTGTGTGTGTGTGTGTGTGTGTGTGTGTGTGTGTGTGTGTGTGTGTGTGTGTGTGTGTGTGTGTGTGTGTGTGTGTGTGTGTGTGTGTGTGTGTGTGTGTGTGTGTGTGTGTGTGTGTGTGTGTGTGTGTGTGTGTGTGTGTGTGTGTGTGTGTGTGTGTGTGTGTGTGTGTGTGTGTGTGTGTGTGTGTGTGTGTGTGTGTGTGTGTGTGTGTGTGTGTGTGTGTGTGTGTGTGTGTGTGTGTGTGTGTGTGTGTGTGTGTGTGTGTGTGTGTGTGTGTGTGTGTGTGTGTGTGTGTGTGTGTGTGTGTGTGTGTGTGTGTGTGTGTGTGTGTGTGTGTGTGTGTGTGTGTAAACGCAGCACTATGAAGCGCAGCGGCCCTTGAGTGGCCTTTTATGAGCACTAAACTCCAGCCACCCCTAGGATATTAACATTTAAAGGCCACATCCGGTTGGAGCAATGACTCAAATGTTGGAGAGTGAGTCGTCCTGTCTCGGCTACCTCCCTTTCCTTGGGGGAAGCAGCCTAGGTATATAGATAGATAGATAGAACACTACATCGAGTGAATGGGTGGTAAGTGGCCATCTCTACATATGCCAGTTTTTGAAATTAGTGGCAAAATGCATTAATGGTTCGAATGTTACCCGAGAGAAAAAAAAGAGCAACATAAAGCACACATGGAAGGATGATTTCAAGTGCAGTGATCTGAAACATATATATATTGTTGATGATGATGATGATGATTGCCGTTCATCTGAATGTGTACCCGGTGGATCGTAGACTGGAACTATCCCTATCCTTCACTTCACCATCCTTCTTCGGTTACATCGGCGCCACCAATGAAAGCGCCTCTTTTCAGCACCTAGACAACATATATACAAAGAAACAGAGAAAATGAAAGGAGTTAATGGAAGATAAAGATCAAAACAAAACCAAATCACACACGAATACTTTTGAATACTGGAGTTAACTTTTTGTACAGGGAAGCAGCAGCCTGTCAGTGAGGGAATGAATGGAGTGGCAGTGCGAGGGTGAGAGGTTACGAGATGAAAAAAAAAAAGTGACCTATCATATTAACACTTTCAAGTCGTTGAAGTAACACATGGCGTTCCTCTTGTTTCCTTTAGATGACTTGCTTCATCTTATAATAGACTTTGTAAAACAGTGGAGTTGGATGCAGTCTTCAATAACCCCTTCATTACGAGAAGTCTTTCCGTAATTGAAAAAAAAAATAGTATATAGGTATGAGACTAACGAAAAAATTACGAGGTGGTAGGAAAGCGATTAAAAAGAAAGGTGTTGAAAGCTTTACGTTACTGATTACATATCGGATACGTTTATGTGAAGCTACAGAATGTGATAAAAGTTTTTGGCGTATCAGATAGAGCCAGGATTCCGAGGGCTTGAATGATGAGTGAATGGAAGCGTGGCCCATTGGACTGGGCAGACTTGGGGTGTCTGAACGTTGCTACTCCTCACCCTGCCCTAGGGTGAGAAAGGAAATCCGGATGATGATGATGATGTTTAGTACTGACAGAATCTGCAGTATGCCTAAGCCAATGAAAGTGGTGTGTATGATGATGATGATGATGATGATAATATTTTTACAGGACCCTCTGCAGGATGATGAATGTGTTGTTGGTGATGGTGATAACGATGTGAGAGTAATGATGATAATGGAGAAGGCGATGATGATGATGATGATGATATACTTACAGAACCTGGAGTCTGCGTAGGCCAAGGAATGTGTTGTTGTGTATGGCGCTGACAGCGTTGCCCTGAAGCAGAAGGTCTTGTAGGTACGGCACCCCCAGGAAACTGCCCGGCGGGAGACTGCTGATGTTGTTGTAGCTTAGGTCACTGTAAGAGGACAGGGAGAGGCGTCTTCTGAGTGGCTTTGACGATTTTGGCCCGCTTCTCATTGGCTGAGGAACCTCCCTATTAGCATTTCCTGAACGATTTATTTTTGGATACGGCTGGTTAATATCGATTTAAAGTTACTGATGCTGAAAATGGTGGCACTGGAATAATTTAAATGACTCAGATGATAGTAAGGAGCAATAAGCACAGTAAATCGCTTAGGAAGAAGTGTTAGGGAGCTTCGTTAGCCGACGAGTACACGGGCAGTCGTAACACTTAAGGGGGAAGTTGACGCGGATGTATCACCACTTAAGGAACTGAAAAAAAAAAAAAAAAATCCAAAACTATTCACTAGAGAAGTAAAAAAAATCAAGAAACCAATTGAACAAAAAGTATAGTCTTAATCTAACTCTACAGCTCATCCACCATCCTTCTGCTCTGCCTTATATCCTCTCACTCATCCCCTTGCTCTATCAGACCTCACTTAAGCTCCTTCCCCGACTTTCTATTATAAAAAAAGGCTAATGATTGTCGTAAGTTTGAAGGTCGTACTGTAAACTACCAATCATTTATTCTTAGTTATTTATTATGCCTGTTGCACCTTGGTGCTTTCCTTCGTGTAATTTGCGTACTTTTAGTTCCCTACCGTCATGTACTCTGGGATATAATTTGCCACAAAAAAAAAGAAAAAAAAAGGTGCGTTTCCAGATCTCCAAGGCAGTCTCTACAGCCAGATATGGGAATCCCGGAGATCGTGGCCAAAAACAAAACGCCCCCATACCACCTTCTCCGTCATCAGGCTGTCCTTTCCATGTTACACCTTTCATATTCATGTACCTTTCCATCACATCTCTCAGTCCCATCCTCGATCTCCGCTCCCCCTTTCCTCATCTACTACACACACACACACACACACACACACACACACACACACACACACACACACACACGCTCCTAATCAATCTTTCACTCCCCATTCACTCCATAGGACCAGACCATTCAAGATATTTTTGACACTTTCCAGCATATCATCAGATTAATTTCCCCTTAGGCTTTAACATACAGAAGTCCAACTGTTAATGATTTTTTAATGAATGAAGGACACTTTTAACTTGGTATGTGGAAGTCTTTTACTTTGCTTTTCCTTCCTCTCTTCTTCATCTGTAAAAAATTTTATCTGGCTTTATGCTCTTGGGTATTATAACTTGGCTGGGACAAGACGATTTTGATGAGATAAATGGAAACCATAGTACCAGTGAGTTCAAAGCAATCTCTACTGCCCCTTTTGACTATTGACAGTCCATCTATTGGGCAAAAGACACCTGGGTTTAGTCTAAATATTATCCAAGTGTCTACACCATCAAAAGTGGAGAATTACGTAGCTGAACAAGTGCTAGGGCCGTATGAGAAGTGATGAGAGAGGCTTTGTAACACCTCTTCCTTAGCGATTTGTTTTGCGTATTACACCTCAATATTCACTTGTATAGGACACAAGGGAGCTTTCGTGGCACCTCTTCCTAAGCGATTTATTTTGCATAT
>NC_137019.1:35214727-35259727 GCF_032717465.1 Coenobita brevimanus
ATTATAAGAATATCTTGTTAGGTGTTGACAAATTCTAAAGGCTGTGTAAATTCAAAGAAATTCATTACACAGCTTTACGTCGGTGTAGATTTAACAATACCAGAATCAAAGCTGTCTTAATTCATCAGAATCTCATTGAACAGTCACACGTCTGTGTAGATTTAACAAAGAACTTTTTAAGGCTGTGCGAATTCAGCAGAATCTCATTTCAGAGCTTTGAGAAAGTCTGTCAGAAATAAAGGCTTCAGAAGGTTTTAATACAGTTTCAGAACAATGTAGATAAGTAACTATTTCTTCTCTGACACAGTTATAAGGCGGTGTAAGGAAACTATGAACCGTAACTGTGCTGTCTTTTGCTCATTATTGATTCACTTCATTAAGAAACGTGACGAGATGGTGAGCAGTGATTATCGAAGCTCCATATGGGATGTTTGGAGCCCAACTGTTTTCAGAATTTTACGAATGAGTTTCCTTTGTGTAATAAATGATGCGATATTCTTGTCCACAACCGTACATTAATCAGCAGTAGACGAAACAGTCAGTGTCTCAGTACGGTTGGACATGGCTTTGAAGTAAACAAAATAATACATATTAATGCTGGAATAAATCGCTAGGATTTGACAGAGTTTTGGATCAGTTTAAAAGATCTTATTAGGTTCTGGCACAATTTGATAAAGTGTGGATCATCCTACAAGTGCTATTGGTTTCCGAACACTTCTATCTCAGCGATTTATTTTTCCAGTTACACTTGAACATTCTCTAGCGTGATATTTAATGTCTTAATATGTACATAATTTGCATCACCAAAATACAAGAGGAAATATAGACATGTTGTGGAAAATAACTGCTATGGAGGAGGTGTTACAAAATCATCAAAGGCACTTGTAATATGACTGTGAGAAAGCTATGACTCACAGTGTACGTAGTTGTGGTGCTACGGTGCAGAGGTCGTGAGGAACGGTGGTAAGGGAGGCGCGGTCGA
This sequence comes from Coenobita brevimanus, assembly GCF_032717465.1. Classification (NCBI taxonomy): domain Eukaryota; kingdom Metazoa; phylum Arthropoda; class Malacostraca; order Decapoda; family Coenobitidae; genus Coenobita; species Coenobita brevimanus. The sequence goes on from NC_137019.1 coordinate 35,215,710, forward strand.
TCCTGACTGACTCCAGGCTCACCGTACCGTTCAGGTCAGGGAACTCATGTAGCTGGTGGGCCTCCTTCAGAATACTGTGGCAAAAAAAGAAGATGGAGAAGAATTAGAAGAAGCAAATTTACTGTATATATCTTTCTACCTGCGGATCCTGAGTGACAGAAAATTATTAACCTTACTTCTTGTGTTATTTGCTATTTCTATGGTATATATTATCATTGCAATAATAATAAATAATAATAATAATAATAATAATAGGCCTAATAATAATTTTTGCTGCCTCCACACGACTGTATTCAGCTATGTACAGTGGCGATAACTGAGGACGACTCCAAATCCTTCACAGCACAACGTCCGGCCTCATAAGAACAATATTTTCCCGAGGTCGTCGGATTACATTAAACAGATATATAAATTAACTGTATTCAGAAACAATAAAGGTCATGGAAATTATTAACCTTCATATGCACAATGGGATGGCGGCGTCTTGTTATAATTTATGTTTGGTATTTCCAGATATTTTGATGAAACTTACCGAGGGCTTCAATACTTCCTTCACTTTACTTTGGTCAAAAATTATCATCCCTCCAACTTGAATATGGAGCTATAACAATAGACTGACTTTTGAATATGATACTATAGTCCTTTCACCGCAAGAAGTCCGTTCAGGGTGGGGCCCAGCTGGTGAATCACCTCTAGCGATGCTGCCAAATCAACCGTAGTACATGCCTCTCTCTCTTATTTCCCATCTATGTACTATTTGAAATTATTTTTCATATTCTGTATATAGTAAAGGAAGCTATATAGTACATTGAGTACCACTTTTTAGAATTATAACAACGATTTGAATGAATTCTATGACACGTGGCAAGGCTTTTTTCCCATGTTGCCACGCCGAGGTCGGCGAGGGACCCAGGGTCACTCCCTGTCTAGCCACCACCCAGGATGGAAGGTCCCACAACTCCCACCCGCTCCCGCTCGAGAGACTTTTACCTCATAGGTGGTGTGGAAAAAAAGTTGAAAATAAATAATATATATATATATATATATATATATATATATATATATATATATATATATATATACATATACTGTATATACATATATATATATACATATATGTATATATACATATATATATATATATATATATATATATATATATATATATATATATATATACATATATGTATATATATATATATATACATATATATACATATATATATACATATATATATATATATATATATATATATATATATATATACATATATGTATATATACATATATATATATATATATATATATATATATATATACATATATATATATATATATATATATATATATATATATATATATATATATATATATATATATATATATATATATATATATATATATATATATATATATATATATATATATATATATATATATATATATATATATATATATATATATATATATATATATATATATATATATATATATATATATATATATATATATGTATATATATATATATATATATATATATATATATATATATATGTATATATATATATATATATATATATATATATATATATATATATATATATATGTATATATATATATATATGTATATATATATATATATATATATATATATATGTATATATATATATATATATATATATATATATATATATATATATATATATATATATATATATATATATATATATATATATATATATATATATATATATATATATATATATAAATATATACATTTATATATATGTATATATATATATATATATATATATATATATATATATATATATATATATATATATGTATATATATATATATATATATATATAGAGAGAGAGAGAGAGAGAGAGAGAGAGAGAGAGAGAGAGAGAGAGAGAGAGAGAGAGAGAGAGAGAGGGAGGGAGGGAGGGAGGGAGAGAGAAACAGGTGGGATGGGGGTAGGTAGAGAGACAGAGTGATAATCCGATAACTGGTGGTCAAATTGGCAACGTCACACTCGGGGAAATTCCAACTTCTGCCACACCCTGAACGGACTTCTTGCTGCGAAAGAAGTATAGTCACGAGGAAGTTCTACAGAAAGGATGTAGAGCCACAGTGTTATATTTTCTTCCACTGAGCTATGTGAAATAAGCTGCAAAAGGACGAAAATTTGAGCCAAGTCAGCGTGAAAGAACTATGGTAGTGATGAGGTTGAAGGATTGTTTTTAATCGCTAAATCTGAATTAAATCTTTAGGACACCTTAAAAAAAAAAATGTCGACGGAATGTTCACTGTTTTCTTCTTTTGTGCTTCTCTTTTCATTTTGTAAAGAGGAATTAAAGTTCAGATGATGATGTTCCCTGCGTATCAAGTAACTCACACCAACACATCTTTTCAGCTTAACAAACTCTTAAATTGGTACCCAGAATAAATGTAAGCTTTGTAATGGCAAGCAGTCAAAGAGGTCCATTTTTGAGCTAAATAAACCCTTCCATCGACAATACGAAATAAAACTTGCTATATTGTGGGGCATGCAGGCTGATACAACTAGGGCACCAGGTATCTTCCCAGCTTAGTAAGAATAGTATTTAAATTCAAAGACAGCTAAGCATGTCTTTAGTGGACTAATGAGTGTTTCAAGATAGATTCCATTTTTCACAGCGTGTTGAAAATACTGGAAGATACAAGGGTTCTCTGCTAACCTAAGTAGAATAGTGCGGTGATAGGGAGATTATAACAAAGAAGGCATCAACGTAATATAGCAGAAAAGATGTCAATTTGATGAATCTATAAAATGCAATACCATCTTGTTTACAGTATTTATTCATTCATTTATTTATACTGCTGTTTATAGACGATCAAAACAACATATTCATCACTACCCACATTAACACAATAAAAACAGGGCTAAATGAACACTTGTACAGGAACACAGAATACACCTACAGCTTAGTGAGTGCCGGCAGGTTGGTAAATGCCCTGTGGTGGACGGTACGCAGGGGGTTGGACTGCAGCCACACCTCCTGCAGCCGCGTCAGCCCCGTCAGTGTGTGTTCTGCCACGTAGCTCACTCGATTGCCACTCAGTAGTCTTGAGGTGAAATGTAAAATGTTGTTACCCTCTTCATGATGGAGTTTGAACATCAGTCTGGTATAACACACACACACACACACACACACACACACACACACACACACACACACACACACACACACACACACACACCTTCAAGATTCAGAAAGTAGAAAAGCAACACTTGTGGACATAGCCAGATTTATGCCTTCATACTTTACTTACCATTAAATCTTGGCTAACAACTTTATTATTTTACTATACCTAAAAATGGACATCCTTACCCTCTCCTGTCCCAGCTTGAGTTAGTGTAATAAAATGATCTGAAGTTAAGGCGGAGGAAATATTAAATATGACTGGATGGAGGATGGTAATGAGGCGTGGTAAGATGCGGACGTAGGTGTAGCCTCAATGCAAGGAGAGATGAGGAGGATGAGAGAAACAGAGCACGGGAAAACGATGAAGATGAGAGAGAGAGAGAGAGAGAGAGAGAGAGAGAGAGAGAGAGAGAGAGAGAGAGAGAGTACTTACAGCTGGCGTAGGTTGCGACAGTGAGTGACCTGTGGTATTTCCTTCAGTCTGTTCTCACCCAGATCTCTGTAAACCACAATATACCACATTACACCACCACACCACAATATACCACATTACACCATCACAGCACAATATACCACATTACACCATCACACCACCATATACCACTTTACACCACCACACCACAGCTTATCACGTTATTTCACGACACCACAACTTGTCTCGTAACACCTTGTTCTAAGAGACATTCTACTGTGTAATCTCAGTATCATATCCCTAACCACACAAACCCTTACAACATATCAGTGTGTGTGTGTGTGTGTGTGTGTGTGTGTGTGTGTGTGTGTGTGTGTGTGTGTGTGTGTGTGTGTGTGTGTGTGTGTGTGTGTGTGTGTGTGTGTGTGTGTGTGTGTGTGTGTGTGTGTGTGTGTGTGTGTGTGTGTGTGTGTGTGTGTGTGTGTGTGTGTGTGTGTGTGTGTGTGTGTGTGTGTGTGTGTGTGTGTGTGTGTGTGTGTGTGTGTGTGTGTGTGTGTGTGTGTGTGTGTGTGTGTGTGTGTGTGTGTGTGTGTGTGTGTGTGTGTGTGTGTGTGTGTGTGTGTGTGTGTGTGTGTGTGTGTGTGTGTGTGTGTGTGTGTGTGTGTGTGTGTGTGTGTGTGTGTGTGTGTGTGTGTGTGTGTGTGTGTGTGTGTGTGTGTGTGTGTGTGTGTGTGTGTGTGTGTGTGTGTGTGTGTGTGTGTGTGTGTGTGTGTGTGTGTGTGTGTGTGTGTGTGTGTGTGTGTGTGTGTGTGTGTGTGTGTGTGTGTGTGTGTGTGTGTGTGTGTGTGTGTGTGTGTGTGTGTGTGTGTGTGTGTGTGTGTGTGTGTGTGTGTGTGTGTGTGTGTGTGTGTGTGTGTGTGTGTGTGTGTGTGTGTGTGTGTGTGTGTGTGTGTGTGTGTTACTTACAGAATCTCCAGCCTCGTAAGGTTGGTGAGTGCCCCTTCCTCCACACTGCTAAGACGGTTCTGGTGTAGTAACCTGAAGGCAGAAAAAGAACAGGACGGTGTATATGGCTGCTTATTAATTGTACAGAGGCAACTGGATGACAGTGAAGGACAGGGAGATACAGTCAGACGGATAGCAAAACCATTGAGTGAGTTTCAGGTATAGACTGATAGATAGGTATGTAGGTGAGTAGGTAAATAGGTTGAGATGGATAGGCATATAGACTGGTAGGTAGGTAGGCAGAAAGAGAAAGAGAGGGGGGGGTTAGTAGGTAGGCAGATAGGTAAAGAGGTCCGCAGATAGACAGTTAGATAGATATAGGTAGATAAGTAGAAATACAGATATACAGACTGACTGAGTGAATAAGTAACATCCTTATCTTCAGCTCATTGATTTAGATAACAGCGATAGTTCTCTCTCTGACCAACAGCCCCGAAAGGACCCAAAGGTCACCTGCTGCATGTGTACTCCTTTCTAAATATTGATGGATAAGAGAGAGAGAGAGAGAGAGAGAGAGAGAGATGGATAGATAGACAGATAGACAGACAGAGGGAGGAACAGGAAGAATAAGTACTGTATACAGCAAGCAGCATCACCTCCTCGTACCCTGATTACCTGGATTGGAGTTCACAGGTGTGCCTTTCAAACAGCTGATTATTTAGTACACCTGGGGGCAATACCACCTTTCCGCTGGCTCCAGGTAGTGTCTGAACCTAACGAGACCTTCCTGAGCTAAAAATTTAACTCATCGCTACGAGCCCTTTATTGTTGTTATTATTATTATTATTATTTAATTATTATTATTATTATTATTATTATTATTATTATTATTCTCCGACAGGGGGAATATGTTTTCGCCCCTGGGTGTTTGTTTGTTTATTTCTCTGTCTATTAGCAGGATTACTCAAAAACTAAGAGAGAGATCTGGACCAAATTTGGTGGGTAGATAGCCCATGTCCTAGGGAACAATCGATTAAGTTTTGGGACCGATCTGATTCGTATTACAGATTCAGGATCCGGAAAACACTTTTTACGAAACTTTACGCAATTTACTGATTACTCTGTAAACTAGTAACATTATAAACTTACAGTATAAGCAGTTTGGTGAGTCTTCCCACGTCACTGGCCTTCAGCTCAGTCAGTAGATTTATACCCAGGTTCCTGCAGGGGGGGGGGGCACAGCATCCTTAAGTGAATTACAGGTTTAACAGAGTCTTTCTTAACTTACTACGTGACCTAATCAATTCAAAGTGATTCTGAAGACCATGTCCTTCGCGATTTAGTCTGCACATTACACCGTACTATCCTCTTTTACGCCAGTGATGCAAATCATATATGTATGGATGGATGGCTGGATAGATGAATGGATGGGTGGATGGATGGATGGATGGATGGATGGATTTTTTACTTGTTTTTTCCATCCTCTGTTCATCTGCCGCCTAAAAATTATGTGAATATTAAGGTGCGATATAAACTGCATATTATAATGTTAAAGTTTACACTGCACAATAAATCGCGAAGAAAGTGGTGCAACGAAGCTTCCTGCGCCACCACGAACAAGACCCATAAATACTACTACTACTACTAATAATAATAATAATGATAATAATAATAATAATAATAATAATAATAATAATGATAATAATAATAATAATAATAATAATAATAATAATAATAATAATAATTTAAAGCTAAGTATTGATGTGTACAGGTCATGGCTACAGGCAGTCCTTAAACACATGGAAATGCTTTGGATGAAAATAAAATTGAGTTGGGATGTACAATACAGTATATGGGTAAAAAGTTATGCCTGTTTTATTATGGTTATCGACAAATGAAAAAAAAAAAATAGTGATTAGTATGCACAATTCATGGCTACAGACGGTCATCAAACACTCTTGGATGAAGACAAAACTGAGCTGGTACATACACCATATGGGTAAAAACAACTATAAATGTAATAATATGGTTTTGGATAAATTATAAAAAAGGAATTGGTACGTACACTGCGTGGGTAAAGCCAGTCACAAAACAGTTTATGAAAAGTGAAGGATAATTAAAATATAAAGTGTTCGTGCGTGTAGTATAAGAATTTAAGTAAGTGTAGTGATGGCCCGGAAGGAAGGCAGTAGTGAAGGCGTCCCTCCTCTCTGCCCGTGACATGAAAGTAATATGACCTACAAGGAATAGTATCTTGACATCTTCACTAGTATGACTTCTTGTTTGTGGTATTTTTATTACTTCCAAACATTTCACTCAAAAGATTCTCTCAAAAGGAAAAGTTAGATGGCTCCTTGGTTGACCCCTTCACTAGACGGGGTCTCTCCTGAGTTGAATAAAATCGCTTAGCTGTGGGTGAACTAAAATGCAATTGATTTAACCTTAGTATTGAAGATTCATGAAGAAGTACAGTGCAGAACAGTATTGAAGATTCATGAAGAAGTACAGTGCAGAACAGCTAATGAGAAAAAAAAATCTTCCCAATAAAGATACAGGTTACAAATGAATAAGAACATACTACTAAGTACGAAGTTGTAGTATTGAAAAAGCTACAGTATCGTACAGTGAATAAGAAAAAAATATTCTTGCTAATAAAGGTAAAGACAAATGAATACGAACATAATATCAAGTACAGAGATTAGCAGGATGTGGGAAACGTGTGGGGAATTTTAGTAGGATATTCGTGGGTTATTTTTGAGCAACAAATTCTATATCAACACGGGTCCAGCTAGCCGCCTTTATAGAGCTACAGCTGCTTGTGCCTTTGTGGGTGAATTATGAGAGAGAATTATGAGAAAGATCATTTTCCGTCATGTGGCCATCAGTAACAGTAAAGTAGTTCCACAACTGTTAAGATTTAGACCTACCGTAAGTTTATATATACAGTTTATCCCTCAAAAATTATCTAAAAGTAACCTCAAGTTTCTTATATATTTTCTGGGACACCCTATTATTGTAGAGATTTAACGTACAGTGTGTGAAGTGAGGTAAGGGAGGTGAGGGCTGGGGGGAAGACAGTCAAGGCATTGCCCTCCAGTGACACCTCCCGCAGCGTCGCCGGCAGCGCACCCTCACTTAGCACAGACACAAGGTTTTTATCCAGCTTCCTGAAATGACAGAAACATTGCCTGAAATGAAGGAAAACTGCCTGAAATAAAGAAACTGCCTGAAATAACAAAAAACTGCCTGATATAAGGGACAAACTGCCTGAAATAAAGGAAAACTGTTTGGAATAAAGGAAGAACTGTCTGAAATAAGGGAAGAACTGCCTCAAATAAGGAAAAAATAAACTGCCTGAAATAGGGAAAATGCCTGAAACAAGGGATGAACTACTAGAAATAAGGAGAAAATGCCTTTAATAAGGGGAAACTGCCTGAAATAGGGGTAAAATTGCCTGAAAAAAGGTAAAACTGGCTGAAATAAGGGGAAACCTGCTTGAAATAAGGGACACAGCCTGAAATAAAGAAAAAATGTCTGAAATTAGGGTAAAGCTGCTGGACGTAAATGAAAAACTGCGTGAAATAAGAGAGAGATTATAAAAAACAAAAGCACATAGACAATGCATACCTCCGCCAAGGCTTCACCATTCCCTCTTTTGACCTTGACCTCTGATCTTTTTCCCCCAAACATATAATCACCTGCTACTTCAAAGTTGAAAAAAAAAAAAAAAAAAAACACTCAGAGGATACATACCTCCTCTGAACAACACCTCCTTCCCCAGTTTTAACCTTCACCTCTAGGCTTCTGAGGCCAAAATATAGTCACTTGTTCCTCTGATGAGCTTCAATCTTTATGTCAATTTTGGTGCATTTCCAGCCAATGGTTTTTCCATAATAATGCTAATATACGGACAAGAAGAAGAACAAACCAAGCCAAAATTGTAACCTCAGTGGATATAATTAACGATTTTGCTGCAAATGTGGACACGAGACTGAAAAATGGTATGCTGAGTGGGAGAGAAACACGGGCTAGAGCTTGATTTATTTTCCCTAACGTTTCTATCCACACACAACCCATCTTGAGGATAAAAGCTGGTTCTGTGTAGCCCGGAAAGTTAAAGAAAATAAAGAATTCAAGCTCTAACCTGTGTCTTTCTCCCACCCAACATTTCCACTTGTCACAATGGATCCTCTCCGTACATAGGTATCTTATGGTTAGATGCTTTATGACTGCGCCCCCTTCCCCCCAGAAAAATAGTTTCAAGGTCAAGTTCAGCTGGGGTATGAAGGTCACATAAAAAAAAAAGACAGCATCCCAGAGGCCTACAGTAGAAGACGGATTTTTTGGTGTCAGTATTATCATTATTATTATTATTGTTGCTGTTATTGCCGAAGTTATTGTTGTTTTCACTGCTGCTGGCATTACTTGTGACAAGGACCATAAGGTGTTCATGGCATTCATGGATCCGGAAAAAGCATACGACAAAGTAGACAGAGAAGGATTGTGGAAAGTTTTGCTCATGTATGGTGTAGATGGCAAGCTGCTAGGTGCTGTCAGGAGTTTTTATGATGGTGGTGAAGAATATGTAAGGATTAATGGGCATCTAAGTGAATGGTTCACGATCGGTGTGGGCGTGCTACAAGGTTTTGTGATGTCCCCATGGTTGTTCAATATATATATATATATATATATATATATATATATATATATATATATATATATATATATATATATATATGGGGTGATGAGAGAAGTAAAAACACGAGTAATGGAGAGAGGGATGGCGTTGGTAATGAATGGTGTTAGATGGAATATCTCAAATTTGTTGTATGCTGATGATGCAGTACTACTTGCAAGTACCGGACAAGAACTTTGTAGGCTAGTGCAGAGTTTGCTGATGTCTGTGAGCGTCGTGCCTTGAGAGTAAATGTAGAGAAGAGTAAAGTGATGGTTATTGAGAGAGAAGGTGACTCCCAGTGTGATCTCAGAGTGAATGGAGAGAGCCTGGAATTGGTGAGAGAGTTCAAATACTTGGGCACAGTGTTTGAAAAGAGAGGAAAATGTGCAAAAGAAGTTGAAAGTAGAGTGACACAAGGAAGAAGGCAGCTGGTGCAGTGAAGGCCTTGATAAGAAACAGAGGCTTGAGTGTTGCAGCTGCACGAGGCTTACATGAAGGAGTGTTAGTGCCAACTTTAACATATGGTTGTGAGACACTGGTGTGGCATGAAAATGAAAAGTCAAGAGTAAGAGCAGTGGAGATGGGACCACTGAGGAATGTATGTGGAGTACAGAGGGTGGATAGGATACGAAATAATGTGATTCGTGAAAGTGTGGAGTGAGGAAGTCTGTAGACACCAGAATCAAAGAGAGAGTCCTGAGATGATATGGTCATGTGGAAAGAATGGATAACAATAGAGTGGTGAAAAAGGTATACCTGAGCGAATTTGAAGGAGGGAGGAGGCGAGGTAGGCCAAGAAGGTGGAGAGATATGGTAGATGAGTGTTTGAGGAAGAGAAGTTTGGAAGTCGGTGAGGCCAGGGAACTGACAAGAAATCGAGCTGGCTGGATGAATGTCGTGAGGAGGAATGCATGATCCGGGATTTTGGCACCCCTTGTGAGCATGGCAGCGTCCGGATTGACTCAATCGGATACATTTGTGTGAAGCTGCAGAATGTGGTGAATGGTTTTGGCGTATCCGGTAGAGCCAGGATTCCGGGGGCTTGAATGATGAGTGAATGAAAGCGTGGCCTATTTGGATTGGACAAATTTGTGCTGTCTGGACATTGCTACTATTCCTCACCCTGCCCTTGGGTGGGAAAGGAGGTCCGGATGATGATGATGACGATGATATTTATGATGATGATGATGATGATGATGATGATGATTTATTGTTGTTGTTTTGTTGTTGTTGCTTTTGTTACTGATTTTGTTGCTGTTATTACTGCTGTTTTTTTTGTTGCCAGTATTATTATTATTTATATTATTATTATTATTATTATTATTATTATTATTATCACCATTGTTATTATTATTACCATTATTGTCGTTGCTATTGTTGTTAATGGTGATATATATATATTTTTTTTTGGGGGGTTCATTGTTATTATTGCACAACAGTAGCAATTATGCAGTACTTAAAATCATATTTGATGATGTGTTTTACCTGTACTGTACAATTGTCAGATTTCGCGGCTCATAGGCCCCTATTCTAGTCGGTTAATAAAGAAGCTCCCTAACACCTCTTCCTAAACGGTTTATTTTGCTTATTACACCTTGCCTCCTTCTTCTGTGTTGCTTATATCATTCTTATATCACCATACTCTGCATAAATAGCTTAAAAAACGATTATAATCAGTCATATCCAAAAATAAATCGGTAAGGATGAGGTGTTAAGGAGCTTCCTTAACTGACGTGAATACGAGCCATGATCAGACCCCCTATGTACTGCCGCGTGTTCCGTTGGTCTAGTGCGGCAGTGTCGATCAATATAATTGTTTGACAAGATAGTCACCTCGCCCGGACGAAGCCCGAGGAGGTATTGTGTTTGGTCTAGTTTGTTTGTTCGTTTGTTTGTTTGCTAGTAAGATAGCGGATAAACGGCTGAATGAAATTACATTAAATTTTCAGCATATGTGGCCACTGGTCTCCGAAGGAACTTGTTTCATTCTGGAGGTAATGTCTTCCAATCTACCAGAAGACCCGCCGACATGTCGTAAAAATACCCCCGCTAATACCAATACACCAGTCCTGTATGAGACAGCCCTAGCATGTATTCAATATGGACGGTGGGTGTTAGCGCCGAAGTGGTGACATGTAGAGGTTTATGGTATGTAGGAGGACTGCTGGGCCTTGATAGCAGGCTGTGAAGCCTATGCCCAGAGTCGGACACATAAAAAAAAAAAAAAAAAAAAAAAAAAAAATCAAAAAGGCGAAACGCAAGGCCAAGGAGTTCCATAGGGCGAGTTCTTGGATGTGAAATTAGTCACGCCATTACCGTAGAACCGTAGACTTTATCTGGGAGTTTCACAGGGCAAGTGTAAACTGATGTTAGATGCGGCTTAAATTGTTTACTGACACTAAATGGCAGTACCGAATGACTATTTAACAGCGCTAAAAATAACTGCTGTCAGGCGAGGTATGTTGTGCCCCGCACCACTCTTTTTTTTTTTTTTTTTTTTTTTTTTATGGTGTAGCCAAATCCATAACAACATGAATTCTAAGGTCCCCACATCCTCACCCACTGTACTAGTTGCAGTCAATATTTTTCTGGTATTATTATGTATCCTACTAATTGTAAGACCTTCGTCTGTAGAATCTAACTACTGTAGGAATTGGTCTCGCCTGAATAAGTTCAAGTTACCGATCCGAGCAGGCAAATGGATGTTATAAGCAGTCATCAACAAATTAGTGTGTGCTGCATTCACTGTTTTTTTTAAGTGAGTTTGTAGTATTCCATGCCTTTGTCTTTTCCAGTGAGATATTCTTAGTTATTGCTTTAAACGTCTTGGGCTGTATAGTATCTAGCAGCAGTCCTAATATGAAGACAGACTGCAGATATCTCAGAGCTCTCTAAGTCGCATGCCTTATTGAAAGGCATAGTACAGACTTAGGCTCATTTTCTTGTTGGTTGAGGAGCTCCCTAACACCCATTCCTTAACGATTTATTTTGGGAGATGGCTGGTTAATATCCTTTTGTACGTTATTTTTGCCGAGTGTGGCGATATGGGAAGGAATCATTTTTAACACAGAGGAGGACAGTAAGATATAAAAAGCAAAATAAATCGCATAGGGAAAGGTGTTAGAAAGCTTCCTCAACCGACGAGAATACGAGCCTTAGCGCTAATTCCACATAATATGAACAAGTCACTCATAGCGCCTAAAGGCTTAACAATCTTCGTCAATATTATAAGTGATCCATACATGCAGTGTCCAAATCACAGTCAAAACCTCAATTTTGATCGCATTTATATATCATCCCATCCTGGTGGTTTGATGCAGGCAGTTATCTGCCATATCCTGAGCGCTAGGAGCCGTGGGTGACAGTAAAGCCAGACTGTGCACCAGAACTGTGGGTGACAGTAAAGCCAGACTGTGCACTAGAAGCCGTGGGTGACGGTAAAGCCAGACTGTGCACTAGAAGCCGTGTGTGACAGTAAAGCCAGACTGTCAGAATAAGGATCGAAAACTGACTCTTAGTTTTGCGTCTATTAGTTCTTCTGTAGAATGGCAATCTTCTCTTCATGCTGGGACTTATGTGATCAGTATCTAATCTACCAAAAGTACAAGGAGAAAAGGAGCTAGAATATCTCCCTGCATGAGACTCGTGTAATGCCCAAGAAGTCTGACAGTCCATCCGTGGTGTGTCAAATTATAACTATACAATTTAGAGGAGCAACACATTACGTTTCATGAAATCCAACAGGCCACCTGCTGATCTACGAGTACACGGGGTTTATTAGTCACGTAACAGCCAGATCTACTTACTCCTCCAAGGACATAAGACATAGGTGACGTATCTATTGAAGAGTCTCAATGATACAATTCATTATATGTACCTAACTGTACCTACACATATGTATTAATGTTTCGAATAGTGTTGGACCATATTTTGGGGATGTGGTGTATTTTTATAGTTGCACTAAGTTCAGATTTTTTGTTGCACTGTCAGTAAGTTTGTGTGTGTGGATGAGTAATTTGGTGAGTGTGTCGTCCTGTCTCGGCTACATCCATAGGGAGGAAATGCCTAGGTATTTGTATGTATGTATCAATGTTATTTTATGTACAAATATGTGGTCAATAAAATGTCTGTTAATCTATGTACGTACAGTAGCTATCTACCTAATTTGCTGATGACCAAAACAACATGAAGCTGGACTACCCAACTAACGAAGGTCACGGTATGATACTTACAGGACTTGGAGGGGAAGCTGTTGTAAGATGCCAGGTGCAATGCTCTTGATCTTGTTTCCAGACAAGATTCTGTAATAAAGTATACAACTGGCGTTACTCTTACATTATTATTATTATTATTATTATTATTATTATTATTATTAGTAGTAGTAGTAGTAGTAGTAGTAGTAGTAGTAGTAGTAGCAGTATTTTTATCTTTATCATTATTGTTATTACCTCCGCTAAGGAGGTTATGTTTTTGCTAGCGTTGGTTTGTTTGTCTGTTAACAAGATTACTCAGAAAGTTATAAACGGATTTTCCTTATATTTTTTGGAGGGGTAAGATATGGCCTGAGGAAGAATCCATTAGATTTTGGTGGTGATGGATCATCATCCGGATCCAGAAATTTTTTGTTTGTTTGTAGCGATATCTCCAAAAAGTTCTCAATGAATTCCAATGAAGCTTTGTGAAACGGTGGGCCAAGGACCAAGAAAGAATTTATTAATATTTGGGGCGGACCCGTATCCGGATTCCGCAGTGGCACTGACGGAGGTATGCCCTCTGTGAGTATTATTATTATTATTATTATTATTATTATTTTTATTATTGTTGTTGTTGTTTTTGTTGTTGTTGTTGTTATTCCACAGTGTCATTCAACCTTCACGTTAGTTACTACATAGAGTTAATTACTGACTGTCAACTTCAGAATAAGATGACAAACTCTTGTTATTAATCACTGTATAATTTTTTCAACCAACTCGGTCGCCTGGCACATCCCTTACCTTGCCTATTTCCGTACCTCGCTTTCTTATAAACTCATTTACCATATCCGTCAATCATCCTCTCATTTTTTTTAAATACAAGGAAGAAGGAACAAGAGGCCAGAAGCCCGCAAGATTGTTCCCTCAAGGGAAAAAACAAAACAAGATAATAAAGAACTACATTCAAGATCTGTTCATTTCAATATGCCAGGAAAGACTGCGTTTGAAAGACTGGAGGTTGTAACCAGAAGGAAATACAGACAGATGAAGATAGTTACAGAACTGGCCTGATGCATACATGAAGGACTGGGAGTAACGGTTAACTCTTCCACTCAGGAGTTGGACAGTAATGGAACGAGAGTTTGCCGCAAGAAAGGTGTTACGCGGCCGTCGTAGTGGTGGGGGGATGCAAACAGACAGTTCAGAGGAACAGTGATTGTTGAAGTGTCGATAGAAAAGAGATAAAGATTCAACAGTGCGGCGAAGAGATAGAGGTTGAAGGAAGGCAGTAAGAGGAGGAGGTTTAATTATACAAAAATTCTTTGACTCCACTCTGTTGAGACGAGCAGTATGTGGGGAGCCTTCCCACACATGACAGTTGTACTCTACACAAGGGCGAATAAAACCCGTGTATAGAGTCAACAACTGTGCAGTGGTAAACAAGGCACGGAGTCGCCTTAGCACACCTAATATTTTGGAAGTAGATTTTACAAGAGCGGTAATATGATCTTTCAAAGATAATTCCTGAGAGAATGAAACACCAAGTATGTTTAAAGATGATGCAGGACTATGTTGGTTTTTGTTAAAAATCAGAGGATACTCCTGCGGAATTTTTTGACAAGCTCAAAGATGTAAGAAATGATTTTTTGAAGCATTAAAAACAAGACTACTTTTACCTCAATCAGAGATATGAGCCAAGTCAGACATTAGGTGTGTCACAGCCTTATTCTTTGTTTGCTGAAGTAACTGCTGAAATGGATGCTGCGGGAAGCGAATGGAGAAGTGAAGGGTGGTATCATCAGTGTATGAGTGGAGCGGGCTAGATGTACAGCTTACAAGGCCATTGATAAACTGAAGGAAGAGAGTTGGTAACAGGTCAGGAGACTGAGGAACACCACTATGATAGCTCTAGCAGAAGAACCGTGGCCATCTACAACAGCTGCTATAGAACGACCAGAGAGGAAGTCAGAGATGGAGGCACAGATAGAGGGACAGAAACTGTACGAGTGCATTTGGAAATTAAAGATTTATGCTAGATATGATCAGAAGCCTTCGAGATGTCGAGTGCAATAGCCTGGATTACAGTCCCGAAAGGAGAATGACTAGGAATCGAAAGTTAGGTGCGATGATTGCCAGTGGAGCGTCCCTGACGGAACCCATACTGACGACCGGAAAGAAGGTTGTGATAGGAATCTAGCTTTAAACTTTTTAAATGAAGAATAAATTATAAAACTTTTGAATTACTGGATATTAAAGCAAACTGAGCGATAGTTAGAGGGCTGGGAATGGTCACCCATCTTTGGGATAGCCTGAATGAGAGCAAACTTTCAGCAAGAAGGAAAGGTACAAGTTGACAGACAGAGGAGAAAGAGTTTACCTAGGCAGGGTGTATCACAAAAGCACAGTTCTTGAGGACAACAGGAGGGACCCCATCAGGCCCATATGCCTTGTTAGTACTGAGACCATTGATGGCAGAAAATACATCATGTGAAGAAATTTTAATGTCAGCCATAAGGAAGTCAGAGGGGAGAAGTGATGGAGGAACAGCACCGGAATCGTCTAAGGTGGAATTGGAGAAGAAAGTCTGAGCAAAGAGATCTGCATCATCAGTAGAAGAGATAGCTACAGAGCCATGAGAGTGGAAAAGAGAAGGGAAGGATGATGAAGTAAATTCGTTAGAAAGGTTTTGGCAAGTTGCCAGAATGAGCGGGAAGAATATTAGAGAGGTCAAAGCATGTACCACGAATTAAATTATTTTCAGCTCAGCGAAAAACAGACTCAGCACAATTTCGGGCAGAAACATAAATGAGATGAGATTCAGGGTTGGGTTGACTCCGGTACCTTTTGTAGGCCCTCTCCTCGTTCTGACTGGACAGCATTAGAACAAGTGTGATTAAACCAAGGGTTTTTGCACTGGTCACAGGATAAGACAGAGGAATGTAGGCTATGCTTCCATGCGCAAGAGAATAGCATCCGTAATGCACAGGGCACATTCAGGTGACTCCCAGCCATGGCAGCGATGATCATTCCAGGGAAAATCAAAGAAGAACTGCCTGAGGGCCTCCCAATCAGCAGCTCCATCGTGCTACAGCTGCCGCTTCTTGGTAGAGTCCACAGGCCTTACTGGAGCGATAGAACGGGTTAAGGTGATAAGGTTGTGATCGGAGGAGCCCAACAGAGAGAAAAGATTAACGGCGCACACAGAAGAATTAATTTTAAGGAAGAGGTCAAGAATGATGGAACTATCTCCAAGACGGTCGGGGATACAGGTAGGGTGCTGTACAAGCTTCTCTACGTCATTGAAGATAGAAAAGTGTAGGCTTGTTCACCAGGTGGATGTGTGAATGGAGGGGAGAGCCAAAGGAGGTGTTGAACATTGAAATTACCTAGAATGGAGATTTCAGAAAAAGGAGAAATTGATAGGATGTGTTCCATTTTAGATGTAAGATACTCGAAGAATTTTTCAGTCAGTCGAATTAGGGGATAAGTCAGCAGTACGGATATATTTAGTCAGAGAATGACAGGATAGCCAAAGGTAGATAGCAGAGAATTCAGATAATTCAAGTACAGAAACATGAGAGCAAGCTATGTTGTTTCATACATACACACAACAGCCACCTTTGGCTTAGAAATGGGTGTAGTGAAAGTAGGAGGTTAAGGAGAAAGGTTTGCTATCAACCGCCTCAGACAATTGAGTCTCAGTGGGGAAGAGAAGGTGAGGTTTAGAGGAGAAGAGGTCGTGTTTAACAGAGAGAAAGTTAGACAAAATGCTGAGAATGTTGCAGAAATGAAGCAGAAGTGAGTCAGACATTAGTCCCACGTATCTCGCTCGGTCGCGACACGGAGAGAGGCAGATGGTGGGGGCTTCTTCGCCCCCCCCCCCTCCGGGATTCCGAGGCTTGGTGTTGAGGCGCCATGTTTTTAATAGGATTTGCAGTGTGTAATGTGCATGGAGTTTGACGCTGACAGCAGGAGGAACTTGGCGAACAAGCTTGCCAACTGTCTGATACACTGAAAAAGTTAGCAAAAGGGATTAGTCAGAAACTATCCCCAAAGGCTGATGAAACGGGAGCTCCAGCTCTCCCTGTCATCAGCTTTCCATCTGCTTTGGGAGTACCGCCCTGTTCGACTGGTACTACTTTCAACTTCAAATTACTCACATATACCGTTTTCATCATCCTATCTACATCCATTCTCTTCAACTGACTACACCGTCTAAATATATTTTTTCCCTGACTCCATATCGTTCAGGTATCACTTCATTCTTTATTATTTCGACGCTCATCGCACATTCCTTAATAATCCCACACCCACAGCTTTTACTCCTGTCTTTTCGTTCTCATGCCATACCAAAGTCTCACACCTTGACATTAAGGTGAACGTTACTGCCTTCATGCAGTTGTCTTGACACATTACAAAATATACGAAAAACATCACTGCAAAAGAAGTACTGTAATGGAAACATGGTGAAAAGTATGGAAGTGAGAGAACACTGTAAATTTGTAAAAGCTTGATAATAATGAGAGAGAGAACACAATGTTAATTGCAGTTATATGAACATTAGGGGAATGATAATAGCCTGTATTCTCGTCAGGTATGGAGGCTCCCTGACACTTCTTTCTTAGCTATTTACTTTGAGATATGGCTGGTTAACATCTTTTTGTACGTTATTTATGCAGAGTATGGCGACATTTGAAGGATTTATGTAACACAGAAGAGGACAGTAAGATGAAATAGGCAAAATAAAGTACTTAGGGAAACATGTTAGGGTACTTCCTTACCTGACGGGAATACAGGGCTATGAGTAGAGAAAGCATAACTTCAACGGGAGTATTGTAACCTCGTGGAAACATGCTAAAAAGATATGAGTGAAAACACAATCTACGCCACTTCTTTCTTTATTTCTTTAACGTCTCCCTTTCTTGCCTCTTATGAAAAAATATTGTTGGTTATGCACAGCTGTACTGCACTGGAAACGATTAAAAAAAAAGTACAGTATGTGGAAGAGAAAACATTATTACTAGGAAAATACAGAAGTGGAGAGTATGTGACAAAACTTCGAGTAGGATGGGGAAAATTTAATTGAAAGCTATTTTTTTTTAATGTAAGGAAGAAGGAACTAAAGGCAAAAGCACGAAAGACTGTTTCCTTTAAGAAAAAAATACAACCAAAATTACAGAGCCAGGTCAAGATCCTATTCATGATTAAACAAGTCTAAAAAAAAAGAAAATGAAGACGAAGACAAATGAGAAGCACGAAAGAAGTTGCAAGAATAATATAGACGTGAGAAACTTGTAAGATCTTTAATACAATGCCTGAGAGAACGTGTATAGTAACTCACAGTGTCTGAAGGGTGGTGTAATGATGAAAGGTGCCAGGAAGAAGCTCTGTAATCCCGTTGTCGCTCAGATCACTGCAACAACACAGAAAAAAAAAAATCACAATTAGTTAGGTTAGGTTAGGATAGCTTTGGTTTGGTTCGTTTAGGTTCGGTTTGGTTTGGTTTGGTTTGGTTTGGTTTGGTTAGGTTTGGTTTGGTTTGGTTAGGTTTGGCTAGGTTAGGTTAGGTTAGGTTAGGTTCGATTTGGTTTAGTTTAGTTTGGCTTGATTAAGTTGATTTGGGTAGGGCTGGGCTAGGGTGAGTTAAGTCAAGGTAGGTCAAGGTAAGTTACTCATAGTCATTCCCCTACGATGGTATATCATGTGTCTCCCTTCTACCCAGTTCATCCCTGCATATTTCCTCACAGACAACAGTGATATTTGACGGTGCTTGTTATCAGTACAGAGACTGGATTACTTTATCATTCCTTCATGCATCTTCTACCAGCAGTGTATCCTGCCTTCCCTCTCATTCCTTCTCAATCGACTGAGAGCATCCCTTCTCACTTTTCTCTCCACGCTTCATATTGCTATCACATAAAAATAGTTCATGTAACACCTCCTATTGTCACAGTTGCTGAGAAGTGTCAATAAACTTTTGATTATGGCTACACAACACGCTTTGCCACCAAAAGTAAAGTACAGTTCATTAGCTTCTAGCATGGAATCATCCACACGATATACTATGGAATAATTGCACTTGGTTTGCGTGCGTGCGTGAGTTGTAGAGAGTGGAAGTGAAGAAATACAGCACTGTGATGTGTGTGTGTGTGTGTGTGTGTGTGTGTGTGTGTGTGTGTGTGTGTGTGTGTGTGTGTGTGTGTGTGTGTGTGTGTGTGTGTGTGTGTGTGTGTGTGTGTGTGTGTGTGTGTGTGTGTGTGTGTGTGTGTGTGTGTGTGTGTGTGTGTGTGTGTGTGTGTGTGTGTGTGTGTGTGTGTGTGTGTGTGTGTGTGTGTGTACGCACTCGTGCGTGTGCGTAATTGGTTTGCGTGTGTACTTGAGCTGCCGAAATTGCGAGGAAAATGAAATGCGTAGGGGAGGTAGTTGTCCACTTTTTTCCTTCCTACTTGCAGACTATTTTATTCACCTTAGGAGAGACTTTCCGAAGTAGAGGAGTTAGGTATATTTCCATCTTTATTTGCTTCACCTTCGTTTTCACCAAACGGTTTTATTTATCGAAGGGGAAGACCTCTCGCAGCGAAAGCGGTAATGAAGGCTATATCTAACACCACCAATGCAAAAGAGTCTCCTAAGCTGGATAAAATAATCTGGCGCTAGCAGGAAGAAAATCTCAGTGTCACTTTCCACAAGATAAAGTTTGGCATGAATGTAATTGGTTTGCGTGTATGTAAGAGTCTGAGAGATTTGGGGTGCTGGCGGGGGCAGGGGGACAGCGAAAATGACAGGAGGGGAGAAGCATTAATATGACATACGTGTGTTTTATATTTCCAGAAAGGAACGTCTTTCTTTTCTTTTTTCTTTCGTGTTGGTCTTGGTGCTGCTGTTGATGTTTTCTTCCAAGTTCTTCTTACATATGTATTTTGCCACTGCCAAACGCCTTTACTTGATATTCAGTTGCCTTCTAAATTACTATGCATGTAACGGGGTCGATATCTTGTAGTGCCATTCTCTGACTTTAGGTCAAGGCATTAAAACAAATTTCAACACAAGAAGTGTAAAAAAAAAAAAAAAAGGACCAATAACCACCAAAAGACAGTAATACCACCAAAGAAGAAAAAAAGGCGATTGTTGTGGCTTTGAGCGTGGTTACGGTAACGGGTCCTTTAACCTCCTTTTTCATTCTTATCTCGTTTCATACGACGCACAAATACAAACAAATATGTGTACTTCAGTACAAGAAGCAAACTTTGATAAATATCACTCTAGTTTTAATTTGTTATTGCTGCCTGCACAAGCTATTATCAGAGGAAGGCCTCTCATGACTGGAATGTCACACTGCCATAGTGCAGAAAATCCGCCTATCAGAAATCTTTATTCCCCGAACAGTATCTCTTTGGAACTCGCTTCCTTAGAGTTGTTTCCCCCAAAAATTCAACCTACAGCTATTACAGATATTTCATGAGTGGATAACACCAGTAATCGTGTGGATATATTATTTTTTTTTTTTATTATTAATTTGTTTTTCCTTCCTCTGTTTTTTTTTTTGTTTTTTTGTTTTTTAAGAAAATATCTAGGATCTCCTGTTCAGTTTATATATAAAATCGTCTGGTGGTTTGAAGATGAGAATAGGTTTAAGTTGCCTCAGTGAAAATTCTCCACGCGAAACACTTTCACAATACCGCAGTGCGTGTGTGCGTGAGTTGGGGCACTGGCAGGGGAGCAGGGAAGTACACCAAGATGTAGTGTTACTTTACTTTATTCTTGCTACCGACAGACTTTGGGAAACCTCTTGTAGTAACAGCAGCAGCAGTAGTAGTAGTAGTAGTAGTAGTAGCAGTAGTAGTAGTAGTAGTAGTGGTAGTGGTAGTAGTAGTGGTAGTAGTAGTAGTAGTAGTAATAGTAGTAGTAGTAGAAGTAGTAGTAATAATAATAATAATAATAATAATAATAATAATAATAATAATAATTATTATTATTATTATTATTATTATTATTATTATTATTATTATCATTATCATTATTATTATTATTATTATTATGATAATTATTATAATTATAATAATAATAATAATAATTATTATTATTATTATCATTATCATTATTATTATTATAATTATAGTAATGCTAATAATAATAATAATAATAATAATAATAATAATAATAATAATAATTATTATTATTATTATTATTATTATTATTATGTGATATTAATAATAATAATAATAATAATAATAATAATAATAATAATAATAATAATAATAATAATAATAATAATACTTTTGCAATGTTCTAAGCAATCATAATTTGTTCCTTTCTGCTAACTCCAAACAATTTTATTAAGCTGAGAGTGAGCCATGGGAGCGTGAGTGTTAATCAGGGCTTTGTCTTACCCCACTAGTTTCATAAGGACTCACCAGCGCTAAATAAAATCGTCTAATGCTAACAGGAATGCAATATCATCCACTCTGGTTTGACTAGTGTGTGTGCATGCTTGAGGAGGGGAGGGTGGAGACGGGTGAAGAAATACAGGAAGGAAGAAGCACATTAATATTAATTTCATTCTTACGTCATATAGACGATTTTAGTCAGCCAGGGAATTATCTTTTGTTGTGAAAGGGGGAAGTGAAGGCCATATCTTAGCTATCCAGGTTGAAAATGATTTTGAGCCAAGCAAATTTATCCGGTGATGGCAAGAGTTTACTTTACTTCTTGCCAGTGAGGAAGGTTAAAATTTCTCACTTCATTTCCAAACACAGTTCACTTTCCTATAATTGTATTAGGTGGTTGTGTGTGTGTGTGTGTGTGTGTGTGTGTGTGTGTACTTGTTTTCAGTGGGGCTGCTGGGCCACTGATAACACTGGCTATAAAGCTCCATCCCCGTTCCTCCTCGCCCTGCTCCAGTACCCTTAAAGTACATTTATTTATACTGATGATTTGACTAGTAATCAAGGAGACTCATTCCTGCCTCATAACGAACGGCTACATTATTAAAACAAAGTGTAAAATAAGATGTGCCTGCATCCTTCTTGATATTGCATAGGCAACTACGATACACAATGATAGTATATGTTCTATCATTATCATATGCTTTGAGAATTATGGCTAAATACTGGAGGCTTCACTCTCTTTACACTCGTATTCTTGTCGGGTAAGGAAGCTCCCTAATACCTGTTCCTTAGTGATTTACCTTTGGATATGGCTGCTTAATATCCTTTTGTACGTTATTTATGAAGTGGGTGGCGATATTGGAAGGATATATACAACACAGAGTAGGACAGTAAGGTGTAATATGCAAAAAATATCATTTAGGAAAAGGCATTAGGGAACTTCCTTAACCGGACCTTAGTTTTTATAAGAGAACTCTGAGCCTCATCGAATTACATGCATCTACGTTTTAGTATTCACGATGTGGGAGTGACCCGGTTCCGTCTTCTAGTAGCAGACTTAAGTGGTGGGTCGGAGTAAATTAGGCTATTAAGCTCTCACTCCACTTCACCCCAGCACGGCCAAGAGCCACCAATTTACTCCTGCTGACACGATTAAGGGTGAAGAAAAGGATCAGATTTATGCCATCGACTTACAAAAATTATTAACCTTTTTCAATTTCATTACGCATTTTTCACTTTATTATTGACACATCAGACGATTTTATTCAGCTAAGATAATTTTAGTGGAGAATGTTTTAATAAAGACTAATTCCTTGAGTTCGAAGTCTCCTAAGGTATATAAAATCGTCAAATAGTTTCAACGGTTCGGTAAAAAGTACGTTGTGGAAATCAGTGGGGTGAAACACTAACCCGCCTCACCCCACTTCACCCCCAATCACCCCAGCCTCACCCCAGCTTGTGCCTGTGTGTGTGAGATGACAAGGACGGAGATGAGGCTTAACCGCTTCATCCTAATAATAATAATAATAATAATAATAATAATAAGTCCTCGTATCAAGGTGTCACTGATTCACACTCCCTAACACCCTAAAGGACAAAAATTGCTCTTGCTTGGTTACCTGCGTGAAATTAATGGAGATTATAGAGCTAGAAGGGTTACATACAGAGTCTCTTATACCTACGGTACAAGAGGCCTAACCTAAGTAAAATAAAATAATGTGAAAGTGGTAGGAGCAAATTACAAGTACTATAATATGACTCTTCAGATTTCTTTACCTCCATCATTACGGAAAGACTAATCTGAATATTTCTCATGTTTTTTTGCTCTCTTAGTTCATTTTACCCCTATCTCCATATGAAGTCATGCTCCCTATCTGTGTTTGTAACTAGAAAATCCGATAACTTTTGTCCCATCTTTTCGTCAGTGCATCCCTTTCTTTCATGTACCCTTCCCTGCTTCCCTCCAGCGATAACTTTTCCTGAGTTTGTAATCGCGTCGGTTTAAGAAGCTCCCTAACACCTCTTCTTAGCTGTTTATTTTTTATTATGACTAGCATCCTCTTGTACATTCTTTATGCAGAGTATGACGAATTGTAAGGACAGAGTGGCGTAATAATCAAATAAATCACTTGGGAAAAGATGTTAGGGAGCTTATTCAGCAGACAAGAATAGAGGGCCTAGAGTGTTGTGGCTTGTACTGATTGGTAAAAAATGAGCCTTTTGTTAGTGTCTGTAAGCACCAAGGACAAACACTCACAACTATAATACGAATCTGTCAGGACATGCTAGACCCCCTGAAGGCCTGGCAGCTATACGGAGGCGAGGTGGTACTTGGTTAGCAGCGTGAAATGAAAGGACGGAGCCAATAGCACCCTTGGTCTAACAGGGGATTGCCGACACAATAAGCTCATCTGGTACGGGATGAAGGGGCGGGGAGTGGGGAAGCGAACCGTGGACTAAGGGATGAACCAACACAGAAAAAGGGGAGCACAACTGTCCAACCAGCGTGTGCTACAAACGGTACATCATCATTACAAGTGCACTCAGAAGGCACATACCTCCGTCAAGGTAGCACCATACCTCTTTTGCCCCTGATCTTTGCCCTTTATTGCCCCAAGTTTAACCACTGGTTCCTTTCAGTCATTATTTTTGTTTTGGTAAAATTCTTTTCAATTGTTTTTCATAATGTTGCTAAAAGGCAAACAAAGTCAAAAGCTAAACCCTCTTGGCTGAGTTAAGAATATGAAACATGAACAGATACTACAACTTCCCGGCACTGGGATATTTAAATTGTATCAGATCCTCTATTTCTAGCATTTTGGATTACACAGAGAACGCCTCTTGCAGATTATATGACCTAAGGTCCAATGCGGTGGCTCAATTGGTAGAGAGGTGGCCTGCATTCCTACCGGACCCAGGTTCAAATCCCCGCTGGGGCAGGGAACAGTTTAAGGATTTGAATTTCTTGTAAAGCAGACTTTACCAATCTACCAGCAGACCCGCCGACATGTCGCAAAAGTGCCCCCGCTAATGACAATACACCTGTCCTGCATGAGACAGCCCTAGCATGTATTCAATATGGACGGTGGGTGTTAGCGCCGAAGTGGTGACATGTAGAGGTGTATGGTATGTAGGAGGACTACTGGGCCTTGGGAGCAGGCTGTGAAGCCTATGCCCAGAGTCAAGCACATAAAAAAAAAATAAAAATGCTGAACCAGCGAACCAGTTGTATGAAGCATCACGAATGAAGCAGTCTTGAGTCAAATAACCAGTTTAGCTCGGTTAGCAGAAGATAACTATGAGTTGCTTTCACAGTCGCTGTTTTATAAGATGCTAGGAGGAGTCTACATTAACCCATTCAAAACCTAATTTCTCCCTCCGGGCTGAATGAAAATGTCTGAAAGGAGCAAGAATAAAACAGAGATTATAACGTCCATTTCAAGGCGTTCAGCAGTCTCAAAAGTTCCAAAGTCGTCGACCATTTCTATGCAAGTGGGAAAGCAGATATCTTTGCTAGTACCTTTGCCAGAAACTCTACCATAGATGATACCAGCCAGAATGTCTCAGTACTGGAACTTGATTCTCCCGAAATTGCCCCACTTAAAATACAGACAAGATACGTAAAATCCATCCTAGACAATTTACCTACCAACAAAGCTCCAGGCCCAGATGGAATTCCGCCAATTGTTTTGAAAAAATGTTCCCCTGAACTTGCCTCTGTCCTAGCTAAATTATTCAGACTATGCATACGTACTTCTTTATTCCCAAATTCATGGAAAGAAACCAATATCCACCCAGTTCCGAAGAAAGGAAGTTCGTCTGACCCCTCCAGTTACAGACCAATAGCTGTCACATCTTCTCTTGGTAAGGTATTTGAAACTTTAATAAGCATATTGTTAAACATCTTGAATCCAACAACTTAATTAGTGATAGACAATACGGTTTTCGCCACGAAAGATCCACCATTGACATACTCAATCTCTTAACTCATACCATCCATCAATCAATTGATCTTTTTGGAGAAACTCATGCAGTAGCTCTTGACATCTCTAAAGCTTTCGACAGAGTATGGCACCGTTCCCTGCTGTCCAAACTCCCTTGCTATGAACTAACGTCTTTTGTTATTTCTTCTTATCTTAGTGACAGGAAAATAAGAGTAAAAGTAGATGATGTATATTCGAATTTCCACTCAATTAACGCCGGCGTGCCGCAGGGATCAGTTCTGGCGCCAACCCTATTTCTGGTTCATATTAATGATCTCTTATCTGTCACTCACAATCCCATTCACTCATATGCAGATGACTCAACACTACATAGTTCATTCACACTCAGACATCCATTTACAAAGTCTAATATCTCTACCTCTCAACTCAGTACAGCCATCTCCATAAATCAAGATCTATCTACAATCAGTGAATGGGGACAAAACAACCTTGTCTCTTTTAATGCTAGTAAAACTAAATATATACAGTTTACTAATAGACAGATATTGCCAGATTCGTACATTATCTTCAGTACTACTAATATTCCCATCTCCAAAAGTATTGAAATTCTTGGTGTCTCACTTAACAGTGCCCTCAGCTGGACCTCTCATGTCAGATCACTTGCTAAAACCGCCTCAAAGAAACTTGGATTATTGTACAGAGTCCGTAACTTCTTCGCCGATGAGCAGTTAGCTATAATTTATAAGAGTCATGTGCGCTCTCAGCTTGAATATTGCTCACCCTTGTGGAATGGTTGTGGAGAGGTTGCATTAAGACAACTAGACAAAATTCAGAATAAAGCTGTAAGAATCATTAACAACCCTGCCATTACATATAAACTACCTCCCCTGCAAGTAAGAAGGAATATTGCCTCCCTTGCATTATTTTACAGATATTTTTTTGGCAAATGCTCAGATGAAGTTGCGTCCATGGTGCCACCTCTCCATGTCTTTCCTCATGCTACACGGGCATCTGGTAGCGCTCATGACTGGAATGTCACTCAACCATATTGCAGAACTTCTGCCTATCAGAATTCTTTCATTCTCCGAACTGCATCTCTCTGAAACTCGCTTCCCCATAGTTGTTTTCCTCCAAATTTCAACCTACAACTGTTTAAGTCTAACTGTTACAGATATTTTATGAACAGAGGACACCAGTAATCTGGTGTATGGATTATTTTTTTTTACCCATTTGTTTTTCCTTCCTCCGTTCTGTTATTTATAGAAAAAAAAAATGCAACAGGTCAGCGCTGGACCTGTCTTTCTCAGTTTGTATTTCCCTCTGCCTGTGATCTCCAGCCTCTCAAAACGCAAAACGTCCAGGCAACTCGACATGAGCAGATCTTGATTATGGCTTTCCATTTTGTCAGTTCCTCCTGAAAAGAACAACTCTTTTTGCAGACTTTTATTGTATTTTTTTTTCTTTCAAGGAAACACACACACACACACACACACACACACACACACACACACACACACACACACACACACACACACACATCCTGACAAAGAATTCGTAACCTTGTTTCAAATGCTACACACTAAACCTAACCAGTTTTCAACAAAAGCCTCCCAGACTGTTGCTCGTTATTTATTTCCTGTTCACCAGTGAGTACAACTGGGAACATGGATGGAAACTTAATGGTTGTGGAAAGTGATGTAGAGGAAGGTTGGACTTAGGAAAACCGATTTTCTTGGCGACACTAGTACAGATCATGGGCATAAGTTTAACCCTTCTTCTATTTCCTTTTCTTCCACTGTCGCAGGGGGGAAGGGACGGAATACCTTACAAACAGTGGGTACAAGTGCAGTCAGGAATATCCCTACGCTTTTTGGCCAGACAATTTTGCAACTCCCCAGTATTCTGAAAAGTTTGTTGGATTTCGAAGATCACATCGCTTAGTTTCAAAAGTCGTTGTTCAGTGTTCCATTATTCATCGCAAAAAAGGGGACCGATGTTAGTGATCACAACAGTAAAATCCTCAGCCAATGAAACAGTCTACAGCAAAATAATATTCAGTACCTAACCACATTACACACACGCACTCAACATCTGCTGACTGTCAGATGAGGCCATGGGTTAGTGTCGAGGCAACCAGCAAATGAAAAATATACAGCGAGTTCCAATTCCAGTACTTTTATTAGCCATCGCAGTGAAAGAGTAACAGCTAAAAATGTGGACAATCTCTCATGTAAACCAATCTAGTATTAGAAAATATGCAATACCAGTGTTCACATATTGTACGAACCATAATAATAATATTATAATATTATTACCGTTCTTACTTAGTTAAAATAAAGCAGAGGTGCAGTTTCTTCCTGTGCAGTCAGGAAAAAAAAAAAAGGATATTGTATACCCAGTCCTGCGAATATGTATGCAGATTTCGTTGAAATCTATACGCTCATTTTCCCCCATTTCTGATCGTTTTTATGTTTGGTATGGAGGCTGACCCCTGCAAGAATCACTGAGGGATCACGCCCCCCAAATATCGCATTACGGATGAGAGTTCGTTGTATAACATATCCTGTAGTACGATATCAAAGCCATATCTACCATCCTTTCACAATTTCTGATAATTTTTTATTGGTTTAGGAAGACTGAACCCCTAAAAATCATGATTGGAAAACTGTATACAGTGGAACACCTTCCCATTTAACAAACTGTCTCACCTGGGAAATGTAATTCAAATCGTTGCCCGATTTCTGATCATTTTTATTTGGGGAGGGGGACTGGCCCCTCTATGAATCATTGAGGGTCTCGCGCTCCCCAAATTTCGCATCATTGATGAGTCCATTATTCAACATATACTGAACTAAGATATCAAAGCCATATCCGCCCCCCCCCCTTCACTATTTCTGAGAATTTTTTTATTTGGCGAGTGGCTAATCCCCCTAAAAATCATGGTTGAAAAATGTGTATAGTCGAAGACCTTCAGGGTAACCAGACGAACGCACCTGGAAGGCTTCATTCAAATCTTTCTCCTACTTCTGATATTTTACATTTAATGGTAGGGGGCTGATCACCCCAATATTCATGAGGGGAGAGGGGTGGAGTCATGCTCCCCAAATATCATATGTGCAGTTTCTTCCTGTGCATTCACAGAAAACATTGACACTGCATACCCAATCCTGTGATATATATGCCGATTTCGTTGAAGTCCATGTGTTCACTTTTCCCTAGTTATGATTGGTTTTGTTTTGGGAGGGGTGTGACCCCACCAAGAATTACTGGGGGTTCACACTCTCCAAATATCACATTACGTATGAGACTCCACTATACTCGTGCAACATGTAGGAAGATATCAAAGGGATACCTGACCTCTTTTCACTATTTTTTAGAAATTTTAATTACGTGAGAGGCCATGACCTCACTGAAAGGCAGGGGTGGAAAGTTGTATAAAGTGGGAGACCTTTCCAGCAAATAGATGAACTCACCTGGGAAGTTTCATTGAAATATTTCTCATATTTCTGATCATTTTAATTTTTGGAAGAGGGAGTGAACCTCCAAGAATCAATGGGGAGAATCACATTCCCCAAATATCATATTACGGAAGAGTCCATCGTGCAACATGTAGCCTACTGAGATATCGAGGCCATATTTGCCCTCCTTCTCGTATTTTGTATCCTTTTAGGTTTGGAGAGGGACCAACTCCCCTAAAAATAGTGGTGGAAAATTTTTAGATATTGAAGGATTATCAAGTAAACAGACAAACTGATCTAAGGAGTTTCGTTGACATCCATACGTTTAATTTCCCCTATTTCTCATTACATCGTTTTTATTTTTGGTAAGGGGTTGTCGCCCCAGGTATCACTGAGGAGGCCACACTACCCAATTCGTGCCTTAGGGATGAGAGTTCATCATACAACAAATACTAAGATGTCAACGTCGTATATCCGCCCTTTCATTATTTCTGAGAATGTTCTTATTTGGCTAGGGGACTGACCCCCCTTAAAATCAAGGTTGGAAAATTGAATGTAGTGAAGACCTTTCCAGGAACCCAAAGAGCTCAGCTGGGAAGTTTCATTCATACCCTTTAAATAGCCTAGGATGAGTTACACCCCCCCCCCACACACACACAGTCTGAATCGCTGGTAACGGTATAAGGCACGTTGCCGAAAATGATACCATCCTGCTTCCCAGGGCTGATAAAAATAGTGTTAACTGTATCGTGTACCATAACAACAAAGCCTGTGGAGAGGCAAAAGATACACAGGGTATTATCGATAAAGGTGAGAGGTGGGGTGATTTTGGGAGTGACAGGGAAGGAAAAGTGAGGCTCCAGGGAGACATTAACCTGCTGTGTGAAGTATTGGAGTGATCCCATGGTGGGGCGGCGGCCAAAATAACACAGTACATCAAACTTACATTCTCGTCAATACAGTAGGTTTTCTTACACGTATACCCTGCCAGTTAAATATGCCATGGTACATTAATATTCCCTTGTCATTATGATATTAAAAGTAAACAGGATACAGAAGGATTATAAGGCAGAACTTCCAAGATAAATAACTAGAGAAGAGGTGATGGGAAGCCTCATAAGTACATGGAAATTTACTCTTGTACACCATTTTTACTAACTCAGCCTAAAATTGTCATCTCTCCACCTTGAATGCTGAGCTACAATAGCAGGTTAACTCTAGAATATAATGCTAGTCACGAAGAAGTGCTGCGGAAGGGATGCTGATCAGTGGTATTGTCTTTCCTGGCACAGAGCTACGCGAAATAAGCTGCAAAACGACGAAAATCTGGGCCAAGTTAGAGTAAAAACAGTGGAGTAGTAAACGAATTTGTACTCAACATCAGTACAAATTTTATGAACCATTTGCTGTATATAAACTTTGAGTAGGCAGTAAAGCAGGCACCACACAGCCACTTTTACGTCAGCACAACTCTTGCTACAGTTCTATGTTGGCCACGCTTACCATAGGAGTACTCGCTGCGAGAACCAGGCTAGTAAAAAAACCCGTGTAAAAGTTTTATTTTTGGATGTTTTTGGTCAACTGCCTTCCATGCGTCCACTGTAAACCTATAGTCGACAAACTGTGGGTTTTACTTTATCCCTCTTACTTTAACTTGGCATAAAACTACCATCTCTCCATAGTGAATGCTGAGTTGTAACCATAGACTCACAGTAGAACATGATGCTAGTCATGAAGATGTCCAGTGAAAATGATCTACAACTGTAGCATTTCTTTTTCTCCTACTTAGTAATATAAACTATAAAAGGACAAAAATCTGGGCCAAGTTCTAGGAAAAAACATTTATATAGCTTGTTGCTCTTCCAATAATTGTGAATATCTGTCCAATTGCGAGATGTATCCTGGTTGTACAGCACGAAATGAACATTAAAACACTCACCATTAGGACGCACTATGGTACAGCGGAGTGGAGTGAAAAGCAGTACAGTAGAGGATATGAACAGCATGATGGTTTTAGCACACGAAACCAAAGCTATCAATGCGGTACTTGGTGTGTGTGTGTGTGTGTGTGTGTGTGTGTGTGTGTGTGTGTGTGTGTGTGTGTGTGTGTGTGTGTGTGTGTGTGTGTGTGTGTGTGTGTGTGTGTGTGTGTGTGTGTGTGTGTGTGTGTGTGTGTGTGTGTGTGTGTGTGTGTGTGTGTGTGTGTGTGTGTGTGTGTGTGTGTGTGTGTGTGTGTGTGTGTGTGTGTGTGTGTGTGTGTGTGTGTGTGTGTGTGTGTGTGTGTGTGTGTGTGTGTGTGTGTGTGTGTGTGTGTGTGTGTGTGTGTGTGTGTGTGTGTGTGTGTGTGTGTGTGTGTGTGTGTGAGTGTGTGTGTGTGTGTGTGTGTGGGTGTGTGTGTGTGTGTGTGTGTGTGTGTGTGTGTGTGTGTGTGTGTGTGTGTGTGTGTGTGTGCGCGCGTGCGTGCGTGCGCTCATGTGTGCGTGCGTGCGTGCGCTCATGTGTGCGTGCGTGCGTGCGTGCATGCGTGCCATTACAAAGGCCAGCACTAGGACCCAGGCCGAATTCAGCCGACATGAAGGCAGGGGCGAGGCGGGCTAGGGAGAGAATCAGTCTTAGTGGCAAGCGAGGTCGTTATTGCTTTGAAGGAGGATAACGAGAACGCGGAGGCGAGAGTGGTTACGTGGGAGAGGGGAGGGCGTAGCGGAGGCTCTAAGTGCAGAAATTGGGGTGTATTTTCAGGTGGCATTTAAGGCTGCGTAACACCTCTTCCTTAGCGATTTTTTGTTCCTTTTCGGGCTTGACATCTTGTGTTGCATCATCATGTTATCAATTTTTCATCAGGTGATAGTGGGGTATCAACTGCAGACTAAATCGCTAAGGAAATGGTACCACGAAATTCCCAAAGCCCCTAAGACTATCCAAGAAACAATCGTATGCAAGGGAGGGTTGTGGAATGTCCTGGGATGAGGGTCCTTACTTAGCAGGAACACAAACACATGGAGGTTATTTTCTTGAACTCACCCCTCACAGGATGCGGTACCAGACAACAGAATACAGTGAAACAGAACAACAATTTCCTTTAATACGATTATTATAGAAACGTTTAACATCAACATACATACTGTAAAGTGCATTTGATATTACGGTGAACATGTAAGGTGACTGAGGTGACAAATATACAGTAGTTCTCCCAGTGATTATACTTTTTTACACTAACCTGGTCTCAAATTGGCATCTCTTCAACTTGAATACTGAGTTGTAACAAGAGATTAACAGAAGAATATGATGTTAGTAATGATAAAGTGCTGTGAAAATGATGCATAGCCACAGTATTGTTTTATTCTACCCTTGAACTACGTGATATAAGCTGCAAAAGGACAAAAATATGGTCCAATTGAGAGCAAAAAAGGTACAGCAAAGTTTAGTAAATACCGGAAACTGATTTAGGTCACGGAAAAACCTGAACACCCTGTTAGGGAGAATCAAAGTTGTTAGTATACCGCATGGTGGGCAGATGTTCCTGTGTTTGTGGATATAATGTAGTGAAAGTGTTAGCTGGAAGAGAGACACAGGTTAATGCTTGAATTCTTTATTTTCTCAAACGTTTCGGGTTACACAGACGTTAGAAAAATTAAAGCATACGAGCTATTTCCTGTTTCTCTCTCCCACTCAACATTTCCTACTTGTTGCAGTGGGTTGATGTTGTACTGACTTTAACATTCAGGCTTCTGTGACTTACTCTCTGGTGAATGCAATCGTTTGGCTTTATCTCAAGAGGGTTATTAGAGAGTTATATAAAAAGAGGAAGAGACAGATGAAAAGGTTAGTATGAGAGAGTAAGAAGAGAGTGGATGATGAAATTGGAAGGAATCTGAGTGTAAAGTGGAGCAGGTAAAGTAAGTTAGGGTGATAAAGAAGTTAGTAGGGGAGTGAAAGATAAAAATGTTAGATTGATAGTGGAAAGGGTGTACAAGTGAGCAGATGGAGAGAACACCTGAAGGAACTGTTAAACATAGAGAATGAAAATAATGCTAATATAAGTTGCTGGGGAATGGCTGGGAGAAGGAGGGTAGTGAGAAGGGAGGAAGAAATCAGTAGGATGGACGTAGTGGAAGCAATGAAGAAAGTCAAAATGGGGATAGCCCCAGGAACTGATGGAGTGTATGATGTAATGCTGAAACATGGGGAAGATAAAGTAATAGAATGGGCATGGAAGATGTGCAGATTGGCATGGGAGGAAGGTAAAGTCCCGGAGGATTGGAAGCCAGGTATAATTATTCCCCTGTACAAAGGACAAGGGGAAAAAGAAGTGTGTTGTAATCATAGGGGAATTTGTGTTCTTAGTGTAAGAGGCAAAGTATATGGTAGGATGCTTATTGACAGAGTTAGGGAAATAACAGAAGATTTATTTGGAGAAGAACAGTGAGGTTGTGTAGATCAGGTATTCATCCTTAGGTCTTAGTGGAAATGTTTCTAGACAAGGGAAAGAAGTTATATGTAGTCCTTATGGATCTACAGAAAGCATATGACAGAGTGAACTGGATAGACAAAGAATGTGGACAATACTAAGAATACATGGAGTAAATGGGAAGCTGCTGAATGCCGTGAAGAGCATGTATGAGGGTGCTATGGCGGCAGTGCGTGTGGATAGTGAACTGAGTGAGTTTTTCTGATTGTTGGATTCAAACAGGGATGTGCCATGTCTCCATGGATGTTCAGTCTGTATATGGATGGGGTTTTTAAAGAGATACAAGGTAGGGCAGTGGATGTTGGAGCGGCTCTGATGATCAAAGGACAGCGTTTGGATACTTCCAGTATTGTTGTTTGCAGATGATACTGCACTGTTAAGTGAAGACGAAGGGGAACTGCAAGGCTTGGTGAACGAGTCTGGGAGAGTGTGTAAGAAATGAAATCTAAAGGTGAATGTAGGGAATAGTAAAGTTATGGTTTTCGAGAGAAATTAAGGCACTGAATGTACAGTGAGGTTGGATGATGAGGAAATGGATATTGTGAGTGCATTTAAGTACTTGAGTAGTGTGATGACCCATGAATAAGGATGGAAATTTGGAGGGTGAAGTGCTTGAAAGGGTACAACAAAGAAGAAAGGTGGCCGGTTCTTTGAAAGCAGTGATAGGAAATAGAGAAGTGAGCATGGAAATAAAAAAAGGTCGCTGCAAGATAGTATTGTGATACCAACTCTAACCTATGGAAGTGAAGCTTGGACCTCGTCAGTAGGACACAAGTCAAAAGTGAGAGCAGTGCAAATGAGTTATTTGAGAGGAGCATGTGGAGTTACATGGAGAGACAGGCTGACAAATACAGAAGTGAAGGAGCGTTTTGCTGTGGATGTGGATGTGATAGAAAGCTTTAGGAAAGATACACTGAGGTGGTTTGGCCATGTGGAGAGGATAGAAAGTGAGAGACTAACGGGGAGAGTGTATATGAGTGAGGTGGAGGGGAGGAGAGGGAGGGGGAGGCCGAGGATGAGATGGAGAGATGGAGTGGAGGGGTATATGAGTGGCGTGTGTGAGCTGGGGGGAGGGCACTGAAATGACGGGGGACGGGGTGACATGGAGGCGATTTGTTTGTGGCCACCCCTTACGAGATTAAGGCCTCTGGCAATAGATAATTATGTCAAGAATGTTACTAGTGTTCTCCCGAACATGAGAGTGAGTTGGGGACGTTTGTGTGGGGCTTGGTATGTAGGGCTTGGTTGGCAGATGTTCCCGTGTTTGTTGAAGCAGTGTAGTGTTGGCTTGAGTCTGGCCTCAACAAGGTGGCAGTGGGGACCAAACCCAGTACATAGATTGTGACTTTAACTCGTGTGCTTAGGAGGATTTAAAACACTCTTCCTTAGCGATTTATTTTCCATATTAATTTATTGTTCTCTTTTGTGTTCTTTATTATTTTCTTTATACAGACACGGATTAAATGATATACAAGGACATAATAATATACAAGATTCAGTCTTTTACTGGTGAGGAAGCGAAGCACGAGTGGGACTAAATAGATATTATCGGACTGAAGAGGGTGAGATATAATGGGTTTGGCTGTATTGAAGATGGCATACATGTCGTTGCACCTCTTCCTTGGCGATTTATTATGCATATTACACCTTAACATTTTCCGGTATGTTAGTTATTTCATTGTCATATCGAAATAGCTTCCATCCATACGATACAGTTGGATATTGAAGTGTAATAAGCAAATTAAATCGCTGAAGAAAAGGTGTTAAGAAGTCTCCCGTATCCTACTTTAATCTAAGAAGATACGAGCCTATGTGTAATCTTCATATGGCTTCAGGCTAATTTGGACCTGAACCCGGTGGACTGCAGACTGAAGTTACCCACTTTTTTTTTTCTTGGTCCACTATCCTCCTCTAATGGGACAGGAAAGGACTTGAGGGACTTTTATATAACCGGGCAGTGGAGCCGCCCTGCTATATTGATGCCACCACGTGAAGGCGTCTCCCTCCAGGACCTGTGTTTGGCATGTAGGCGTATTTCTCGCAGCTTCCACGCCACTCAAGGGTTACTACTCCACTCACGTACTCTGCCTCATTTGCATTCCACACCCCATGCATATTACGGTGGCCCACTTCCGTCCGTTGTATACCATCATCATCATCATCTCACCATCGTAGTTACCATCAACATCATCGTTATCGCCATCATCATCACGTTGTCATTATCGTCGTCATCATCATCATAGTCATCACCATTGTTATCACTGTCATCAGCATCGTCGTCGTTGTCGTTGTCATCATCATCATCATTACCATCATCATCATCATCATCATCATCATCATCCCAGCCCTCACTCCCAGCATCACACGGGGTGGGAGGGAGGCAGATATAGGCAAAGGAAAGTAGAAAAGCCAGAGAACTAGGAACCAGTGCTCAGAGAAACGGGCCACAAACTCACTCACTCTTATTTCAAGCCATCGGAATCCTTGGCTTCGTCACACAGGCTAAACGACCCATACAAAATTTAGCTCCATGATGGCCGTAGGATCTTTAAAGACTACGTAACACCTTTTCCTACGTGATTTATTCTATACATTACACCCCAGTCTCCTCCTGTATGTTTTGGATGGAAAGTATTAAAATGATACAACTGACATAAGATGATGTTAAGGTGCAGTATGGAAAATAAATCGCTATCTGGAGTACGTACCATACCTATTATCTCTCATATATATTATCTCTCAACCACATCACTTCGATATCGCCTTTATATTCTCACTCTTACTACCTCCAGACAATTTCATTTAACATGGCTTAGAGGTTTCCAAGGGCAGTTGTTAGCTAATAGCCTTCGTTAATTCCTACGCTATACTCTTTTCATTTAACTTGGCCTAGATTTTCATTCTTTTATAGCTTATTCCACATATATCAGTGACAGAAAAAAGATAATACTATGGCTCTACATTCTTTCTATAGCTCTTCTTCGTGACCAGCACTGAATTTTAGTGTTAATCGATTGTTACGGCACAGCATTTAAGAAGGAGAGATGGCAATTTTAGTTCAAGTTTGGGTAAAAAGAGTATAGTACAGATCTTTCCCAGTATCAAGATAATGGTCTGATGGTAGAATGATATGGGAAAAAAATCTTTATCGTAGTGGAGGAGGTCGAGATAAAGAAAATCGTCAGTTAACCCCCTACACCAATACAGATGCTATACACTACTACACTGCTACAGATCTAACCCAGCTATAAGAAAATCGTCTGATGGTGGAATGATTAGATGACGAAAGAAAAATCCTTATCGTAGTGGAGGGGGTCGAGACAAATGAGATCACCTGCCCAAAGTGAAGGTGAGCTAGGAAATATGTGTCCTCCAGCTGTGGACTATATCTTGACACTCAGGCTCCTTTGACTCACTGTTAGATGAATCAAATCGTCTATCATAAGATGGAATAGAATATGTGAGTTGCTCCGACTGTGAGAGGGTTAACGGGTATGGTATTCAAACTCTTGGATCCTATAATCACTCAGCTTATCATAATCGTCTGTTGTTTGATAGAATGGAATACTTGAAGTTAATTATGAATGTAAGTGGGTTAAAATGAATAAAAACCGTCTGGTGGCGATAATTACACACACACACACACACACACACACACACACACACACACACACACACACACACACACACACACAACATTTTTACAAGAATTATACGTCCTGAGACATGGAAAAATTCTGACACTCGTCTTATGAATGTGAAATACCAATGTAAAAATTTGTAGTGCCTTTTCATGAGGTAGTTTCACAAAGACGGAGCATTATCGTAAATCCTCAAGTGACCGTAATGTAGAGAGGATGACCCCACCTTCCTACATTATCCCGGCAGCTCAACCTTTTTGAGTCCTTAACATTTCCTCGACTATCGCCATATTATTTTTATTTAGATTAGGACTGGTCTTTTATACACAGAAGGTTTAACAGTGTGGGTTTGTCTCAGTCTTGTGATGTTTGCACACTGAAGAACAAGTCATATATTAAAATCGTGTTTTGTTTTAACTAATTATTTTTTCTCTAATTCTAAGGACCCAAAGGCCAGAAGCCTGCAAGATTGTTCCCTCCTGAAAAAAAAATAATAAAAATAAAACCTCAGACACACAGATTCAGGATCTGTTCACTTCGAGATGCCTGGACCACTGTGTTAAAAAGACTGGAGGTCATAGGCAGTAGGATATCAAGACAGGCAGACAGTTCCAGAGCTGACCTGTTGCATACATGAAGAACACCATAGAGCGGAAGAGTTAATCTATACAGGCTTAAGTCACTGGTCTGGTGTTCTGACAATACTTGGCAAAGGTTGTGGGAGAATTATACCAAAGAAATGTAACACACATCCCAGTGTTATCCCCTTGAGAGCATAAGGATCCCAGGCTTAGCTACGGCAGTCCAGAACATTTAAGGGTAGGTGACCAGCTTATGCCCTTGGTAGTGTTCTGCATGACAGAAAAACCTCCGATCACTAATAGAGCATGAACCTTTGTGTATAAGCCACACAGTGTTCCGACCCGAGAGCTTTATCGGCACATCACGAGACGTCTATTTACAACTATACCCGTTTTACGCAAAGTTGGCCTAAAATTGACATTTCTCCATTTTATTTTCAGTTGCAACAATGGATTGGCGCTATAACACGATGCTAGTCACGAAGAAGCCCAGTGGAAAGAATGGAGAGCTGTAGTGTAGCCCTATTACTATTACCGGGTATGCTATGTGAAATTAGCTGCAAAGGGTCGGGAATCTGTGCCAAGCTAGAGATAAAAGAGTATAATACTGTATTTATTGTCAAGACTGAAGGATTCGGCCTGACTGATCGTTGTGTGTTAATAATAAACATAACTCAGATTGTGTATATTATTCTTCAGTTGAACACTTTACGGCACTGTGGGGAGCCAGTGGTGTAGTGGTAGCATACCCAGCTCGTAAAAGGAAGACCATGAGTTGGATTCTAGGGCCGGTCAGAGTGCTGAATATATTTTTTCCCCTATTTTCTATTCACCCAGCAGTAAAACTGGGGATCTGCACGTAAATTCGATGGTTGAGTGTCATATTCTAGGAGGAAATTGAGGCGGTAAAATTAAATGCCTGCCTAAATGACCCTCGTGTTGTCGATAGTCACAAGACCTAAGCCTTCTTCTAGGGCACAGTAAATTAAATATAAACATTCTCACCATAATAAAGTTCCTGTTGAAAAGGTAAAGGTGTAAGTGAGGGGATGTTTGTTACTTATACATCGTGTGTCAAACGTAGTGGAATCTCACGAATCAGCAGAGACCAGCTAACTTCTTGTCAAATCTGCTTAGAGACTGGTCTAGGTGTAAACAGTATAGTTGTGACACTGGGCAACACACACAAAGGAAACTCTCTACCTGTACCTTGAAAGACTGAATGAGAGTTAGAGATCAGCTGCACTCTGTAGGTGTAATATTTATGTTCCCAGTAAAGCTCCCAGTAAAGCATCCAGTAGTTACCAGATCAACCTGAGATCCTGATGGTAAATCTACGGGCCCTCATCTCAAAAAGGTGTTAGCCAGCAGAGTATTCACTAAGACCTACTTTCTCGTAGGTATAGCAAGCTCCCTATCACCCATTCCTAAGCTATTTATTTTGCTTATTACGTCTTGCATCCCATTCTGTCTTACGTAAATAGTTCAAACATCGCCATTCTCTGCATAAATAACGTACAAAATGATACTGACTAGCCATACCCAAAAATAAATCGCTAAGGAAGTGGTGCTGGGGAGTCTTCTTATCCGACGATAAAAATGGCCTAAATCCTGGCTCTGTGACACTACAGCCTTGAATGCTGGCAAAAGGACTTAACAGATCTTGACATTTGGTTACGAGGCTGTATTTATTTTATTCTTGGCTTTGTATGTTATTTATGCCGAGTATGGAGATACTGGAAAGATTTATATAACACAGAACAGGGCAGTAAGGAGTAATTAGCAAAATAAATCGCTTAGGAAAAGGTGTTAGGAAATTTCCTGAATCACCAGAATGCAGGGCTGTCTTTACCTTACTCCTTCAGTCCGAAAAGTCTCCTCGAAAATGAATATCGGTTACATCAAGCAAGAAATAGACGATAACTAAGCCTTCCACTCTGAAAAGTCTCTCTGAATCTAAATAAGAAGTATGGAATAAATAAAAAGGAATTCCTCGGGGAAAGGGATAAAAAGTAATCACTTGTCTGGGATGCAGAATAAGCCGTGCCGCCCTGAGAACCTCCCCTTTCAATAACCACTCCATCACCATCACGTATTGTCGTATTTTGTTCTTGTTACCCTCACACTTCATGCAGTTTGGGATAGGCTTTTCAGACTAATGGAAATACGACGGTGATAAACCGCGTCACAAGAAAATAAACTTAAGTTATCATCGAGAGATAAGGAAAATGTCTCCTTTAAGATGAAAAATCAACTAGATATAAGAAACGTGTACTGAAAATGCGAGTACGCAGCGAAATAAACTACTTAAAATTCTTAGCGACACCGGGACTTGGTGAGCAATATTTAGCTAAGGAAGACTTTAACAGTAAACAGATTTAAAAGAAATTTGTTATCAAGAGCTCATATTAGTCAAGCATAGTATATTAGTTTCACACGAAGGAAGCTTACTGTCATATAACTAAAACTTTTGAGGCAGAAAGAACTTTTTACTTCTATTGATGGGAGGTGGATTTATTCGTCCGTGTGTGTGTGTGTGTGTGTGTGTGTATATATATATATATATATATATATATATATATATATATATATATATTATTATATATATATATATATATATATATATATATATATATATATATATATATATATATATATATATATATATATATATAAAGAAAAAGACATCCTTAGGCGGAAAAGGTGAAAATCCTGAGAAAACTTACAGCGAAACATCCGCACTGACCTCAAAGGAAGTATGAATCTAAAGTTTGCTCCTTCAATTGGCTGTGGCTCACTGGCTGTAAAACTGTGTTTGCAACTTGCTGTGGCGAGGGATGGTTGGGTCAGGCGGTGGGGCTGGAGTGGTGGCGGGAGATTGCTGAAGTATTGGCTAAATGGCTGGAGGTACCGATCGTGTGCCTGACATATAAGTGGGTGGAAATGGCGACACAGGGTATTGGTGGAAGAAGAAAGTGTAGGTTAGGTTAAGCTGGGTTAGATTAGTTTATATTATGTTGGGTTAGGTTAGGTAAGGTTAAGGTGGTGAGGAAGAAGTGTTGAGGAAATACAGGTTCGGTACCGTTTTAGCTCAGTGGCTGCAGGTTACTGGTAGAATGGGTGTGCTTGTAGTGGACTCTATTTGTTGAAGCAGGTTATTAGCCATTATCTTTTTAATTTCTTGCTGTCTCTACATTATTTCATTGAGCTTCCTGCAGATTCTGGAGCTACGGGGGTCGTACAAAGCCTTCATTAGAACCTTCGTTGCAAGAGAACTTCCTCAGGGGGAGTAAAATAACCTGCAAGAAACAAGAATATACACAAAAAAAAATACATCATCGGATTTAAGGGTTTGAGTGAACTGGGAGAAAAACAACGGTCCTGAACATTTTATTACTACTGTTACTATTATTATTATTATTATTATTATTATTATTATATTTTATTTTATTTTAGAGGATTATTTTACAGGAACGAGACAGTATATTGATGATCCAGAAGAAGAAGCTTTATCTATTTATTATTTTCTCACGAATATCTGCTTTTTTACGTGTATTTTCTTAAACAATAACTCATTTATTTTTAATTTTATACAGTGACTGTGTTACCTGTAGGATGGAGTAAATCAGTGGTCATGCCAACCACATGGAGTAATTGATGAGAGAGAGAGAGAGAGAGAGAGAGAGAGAGAGAGAGAACTGTAATGGAAGGTACTAATGCTGTAAGTGTGGCAGGAGCGGAAAATATTGGAACAACGACGGTACTATCTATACTTCTTTCACCCTAACTTGGCCCAGATTTTCGTCCTTTTACAGCATATATCACGTAGCTTATTAGGAGACACGGGCAATGT
Organism: Coenobita brevimanus; assembly: GCF_032717465.1. Taxonomy (NCBI): domain Eukaryota; kingdom Metazoa; phylum Arthropoda; class Malacostraca; order Decapoda; family Coenobitidae; genus Coenobita; species Coenobita brevimanus. Next base: position 35,257,461 of record NC_137019.1, read on the forward strand.
TTTAACCCTACAACTCTTCTTCATGACTAGCATCAAAATTTGTTCATAATCTGCTATTACAATTCAGCTTTCAAGATGGGGAGATAGACATTTTTAGGTACGCTAGAGTTAGTGGAGAAAAGGAGCGACACATAGTAGTGGTATAGGCGTGGTAGGAACAGAAGATTTTTGTGCAACGGGTGTAATGGGATTGGAAGGTATTGATGCTGCGAATGTCGTAGGAATGGAAGATACCAGTGCAATGCGTGAACTTTGACTGGAAGGTACTGGTGCTACAGATGTGGTAGGAACAGAAGATAATGATGCAGCGGGTGTGCTGGGAATGGTAGGTATTGGGATTGTGCATGTGGTTGGACTGAAAACTATTTGTGTTGTGGTTATTCCATAGTACTTCCACTTTAACTGGGCCCAGATTTTCGTCCTTTTGTAGCTTGTTTCTCGTCGCTTAGTGGCTGATAAAGACAATGCTACGACCCGAGATCCTTTCCAGAACACTTCGTAATCAGCATCGTATTCTAGTGGTAGTCCATTGTTCCAACTCAGTATTTAATGAGGAGATGGCAGTTTTAGGCTAAGTTAGAGTAAAAAAGGTATGATAGTGGAAGGCAGCGGTGAAGGTAAGAGGCTGTTGAAAGTTTTACTGGAGTGAAATGGAGTGAAAAAGATGGAGAACCAGCGAAGTAGGATGCACAGGGCTCTGGCGGAAGTTGCAAGTCTTAAAAGTATTCTAAGTATTCTTAACGTGAAAGGTACCTGCTTTGAGGATGAGGATATTGATATAAGTTGCTGATATAGATCGTATTTTTGATGGCATAGGAGATTTCGAAGCAACTCTTCCTTTAGAGATTTATTTTGCTTATTGCACCATGGCATTGGTTTGTATGCTGTTTATATCATTTTAATATAGAGATAGTTTACATAAACAACGTACAGGAGGAGGAGGAGGAGGAGGAGGAGGAGGAGGAGGTGTAAAATACAGTTTAAATAAGTATGGAGGTATTGACTTTGTAGCACCGCTTCCTTGGCGATTTATTTTGCATAATACATCTTAACACTGTATCGCAGTCTATTTGTATCGCTTTAATATCGAAAAGTGAATATTTAGGTGTAATATAAAAAATAAATCGCTGAGGATGAGGTTTTAAGAAATCTCAAATTCCGCTTTATACATGACCTTCAGGAATATTGCACTGACTTAAAAGAGTTCTTGAGACCAGTCCTGCGAGCGCTGTCCTTGTCATATCACCGAAGAAATTGTTGCTATTGGCGACTTGTGGATGAGGTGTTATTGAGCTTCCTTACCCCGCTGGAATACGGGCCAGTGGGTGAAACAGGACAGAAAACCAGGAGGAGAAGCGAGGAGAGAGGAAGGCAGGTGCTGGGAAAGGAAATGTAAATGATGGAAGTCCGGATGGTAGGAAAGGGTAAAATATATGAATTTGTTGAGATTGTTTTCACGCAGAAGTCAGTTCGGTGCCATGAAGTCAGTCTCTTGGTGATGAGATTGTTAAAGATGTCCAAGTATAGAGGACAGACCAATGTGTTTTAATGTGATTTGGCCATACTGAGGGAAAGGATGGTGAGCGAATTATTTAAGTGCACAGGTCATAGGTGGAAGGAGTGAGAGGAAGGAGGAGGCGTGGGAGAAAGTGGAGGGATAACATATAAGAGATTTCAAACGCAGAAGTGTGAGCATGCAGGAGGGTGAGAGGCGTGTATGAAAAGAGCAAATTGGAATGAAGTGGTCTTTAGGAAGGCGAGAAGTGCTGCAGCAGGGGTAAACCGTATATATCCGATTACGTATGGATTAAAATATTTGTGTAAATTATTATATACGACAGCTGAGAGACTGAATACGAGAAAAGGAAGTTATATTTTCTTGTTTCAAGGGCCATCTTGCCGGAGCGGGTAACATCCAACATGCATTTATGAAAGAAAAAAAAAGATGAAGTGAGGGATAAGGAAGAGAGAGAGTGTAGGACATTAGTTTGGATGAGTATTGCATGGTGCTTTCGGCGTAGTACTGGAAGGTAGACAAATAAACAGATAAATACTTATTTAGAGAGAGAGAGAGAGAGAGAGAGATTTACACCGTGAATATTGACAGAAGGAGCATTCGGTGGTAAAAATAAAACTGGAAAATCCTGGAAAACGTGTTAGTGTAGGACGGAAATATTATTGTCCGAGAAAGAAGAGAAAAAAAGATGCTATACTTACACTAACTTGGCCCAGATTTTCGTCTTTTTCCAACTTATTTCACGCTAGTC
>NC_137019.1:35264727-35309727 GCF_032717465.1 Coenobita brevimanus
TGATATTGAAGTGTAATGTGCAGAGTAAATCGTTGAAGAAGAGATGTTACGATAACTCCTGTTCCAAGTAAAATATGACCATTTGTTTTAAATCTGATTTATGTTTAATTTTCTTTGTAAGGGGCCACGGTGGCTTGGTGTGACCGTGTTCGGCTCGCAGTGTACGTGTGTCCTGCCTTCAAACTTAGCAATCAAGTCGTGATGGGCCTTTAAAGCGGGTGTTTTAGTGTGTTTTATTCTTCATATGCTTTTGTAGGTTTCCATCCTACCTGTACCTTCCGATGGCATATATAGACTTTGACAAAAACAAATATGTCTATTACAGTACATGAAATATGTCCAGTACAATACATGGACTTTCACAAACAGTACTTCGCTCTCCTTACGAACACCCCTTCTCCTTTGTGTGTGGACAGCATGCGGTAGGTCAACACTATCCCTGCGGGAAGAAAGTACGGTTCTGCTCTACAGTAATTATTTACTAACGTTTGCGGCTTAGGTGAGCCACAGACAGCAATAAATACATCGTGAACTCAAATCTGGAACTATTATTGTCTTTCAGAGGCTTCACTATGAACTGGTCACAGTTTAACTGATTCTGTTAACCCCTTCGTGGTCACAACAACGCTGGCATTCTGTTTCATCAAATGCCAGACGATTTTATGCAGCTGAGTGAGTCATAGGATCCTGAATGTTAATATTGCCCCTATCAATCCTCTCAGTACAACTCTAATATTTTAATCCGGTTAACGCCAGTCGATATTATTCACCAAAGAAGGAATGTAGGAGCCTGAGAGTGTTAATATTGTCATCATTAACCCTCTCATGGTCGGGACAACTCCAGTGCTTTATTCTAGCGTTGAACTAATTTTTTTTTTTTTTGGCTAAGCGTGAGCCGTGCGAGCTTGAGAGTGTCAGTGTTACAAAGCTTCTCTCTCTCTCTCTCTCTTCAACATATTCTTGCTCAATTTTCTGATACTTTTTTGCCGCGCTCATGATTAGAAATAAATAATACGTACTTCCTAATCCCTAACAAATTTCTAATAACATCAGGGCACATTTTGAACTGAACGAAATTCGGCGATTTTATGGGGCAATAATTCTCTCTGATATGGCGGAGGGGGAGGGAGAAAATAGCGTTGGAGGGAAAGGAGGGCAGGGTATCATCCGTAATTTGGAGGTGATATGGTGATGGTGATATGGTGGTGATATGGTGGTGGTGATATGGCGATGACGATATGGTGGTGGTGATATGGTGGTGATATGGCTGTGACGATATGGTGGTGATATGGTGGTGGTGATATGGTGGTGGTGATGTGATGGTGATATGGTGGTGGCGATATGGTGGTGGTGATATGGTGGAAGGGGAGGGAGTAAACAGCGTTGGAGGGAAGGAAGTTAGGATATCATTCATAATGTGTTGGTGATGTACAGTAGTTATGGTGGTAATCTGGCGGTGGTGATTTGGTGGTGATATGGCGGAAGGGAGTAAACAGAGAAGGAAGGGAAGGGCAGGATATTATTCGTAATTTGGTGGTGGCGTGACCGGCACCTCATGGGGGTCACAGATGGAAAGGGTCATTATTTACTACAATCCCCGGGACCGTAGCAGACCCTGGCCCATATTCTCCTCAGTTATGGGGGCTCCCTAGCTCCTCTTCCTTAGCAATTTATTTTTGAATATGGCTGGTTAATATCCTTTGCTCTTTATCTATGCAGAGTATGACGATATTAAAATGATTTATGTAACTCGGAGAAGGACAGTAAGGTGTAATAAGCAAAATAAGTCACTCACCAAAAGGTGATAGGGACCGACGAGAATACGGGCCCCTGTGACCCTCAAACACCACACCTGTACCTGAGTCCGCATTTATCAATGATTTTTTGGCAATTTTCAAGATATACAAGTCTCTGCAGCAGTGTACTATAATTAGATATCGTGTGTGTGTGTGTGTGTGTGTGTGTGTGTGTGTGTGTGTGTGTGTGTGTGTGTGTGTGTGTGTGTGTGTGTGTGTGTGTGTGTGTGTGTGTGTGTGTGTGTGTGTGTGTGTGTGTGTGATGGTTATTCCTTCATTTTAATATTTAGCCTGTGTTGGCTGTGTAGTGTACGTTTGTATGTCTGATAAGAATAAACCAAATCAGCTCCTAAAGGTTTGTAACTATAAGCACCTTGCAGCATAGTGTCACATCATTGATCACCCACTCGTCGAAAAGTTTGATGGAAAAGAGAGGGATAGGAATGTAATAAGGGAACAAATGTTGACTGCATGGTGCTCTCACTCACATCGAACTCACTGTCTTCATCAGTATTTTGTGTGTTGAAGGGTCTACTAATCTAGTCTTGCACAAAGCATCACAGTTATTCAGAGAAGTTTTTGTACCTCAAGAAGACTCGATTCTCTTTCTTGTAGTCTTGTGATTCTCCACGTGGTGTAATGTGCACACACACACACACACACACACACACACACACACACACACACACACACACACACACACACACACACACACACACACACACACACACACACAAATGAGGTGTAGAATGTTTCCTTCTGTCAAATCTCAACTACGAATATGAAGAGCAAAAACGTTTCCCCAGTATCGCCTCCGTATATGACCTACCTAATAACCCAATCTACAGTCCACTGCAAAACTATATAAATACCCATTCTTAAACATCACACTCTATACATATATGTTTATTTTCGGTTCATACATTATTTCATCATACAATGAAGCAACCCTGTTTGCTGACTTCATTTGGTTACATATTTTACTGAGATCAATGTTTCAGTTCAGCAAGCTCCCACGCTCTGTTCACAAGGGCTGGACATTATAGACTTTCACACGGGGCAGGCTGTGTTTATACGCCGTCCTGGCCAAGTTCCATCTTCCTCAAGCTGTACATAATTTCGAGAATACAGTCTACAAACCTTTACTACAGTTTGGTTCTGTCCTCAAAACGAAATGAATCAGCAACACAGTATTTACAAATAATCAACCCTCTACACCAATCTGATACTGTACATGTTATTGTTATTTACCCTTTCAACCCCTGACCTATCTTCTAATCTGGATCAAATATTCTGTTAAAAGCAGAACAACAACACAAAGCCATCTGTCCTTTATGAGTCAACAACGACACCAAAATCCGTATTTAAGTGGAAGAGGAGCCTTTACAACACCTCTTACACACTGCATCTCAACATTTTTTAAATAATTATATCGTTTCAGTATCGACAGACTTTGTATCAGTAACATGCAAGACGCTACTGAGGTGCAAAAAAGTAGAATAAATCACTTGGGAAGAGACAAAAACGGCTGGTAACCGGTTTCCTGCAGTTCACTGAGTTCACATTGGGTTGAACCTGAACTGTAGCATCAGCAACAACAACTTGATATTTTGCCTGTTAACCTTGCATTATGGATTGTAAAGAAGCAAGTAAAAATTAGGGACCTGAAAAATGGGAGGGATATCAGAATAAGACCAAGACAGATGCGTGCCCTGCCGCTCTCAAAATTGCATACAGTAGTCTGTTCTAAAAGCTTCACCACTGTTTGACGAGTAAACTTTCCTCCTCGGCAGTCCATCCTAACGCCAATCCCTGCATAGACAACACAGCTCAAAGAGTTGTTATATCATCTGGTCCAATTTCTCGTCGGCATCGTTCTGTGGCAGAACAGAAGCAGGCAGCATCAGAGCAAACCAGCGCATAGCCAGGCTCTGGAAATTCACTCCAGTTCATCCCAATCATTCACATTTTCTTATTTGCACGGATATCCCCTTTTGCTGGGGGCTTGCTATTATTATGCAGTTAAATAAGACCTTTCCTGCGGCAAAAGTATAGGCAGAGATGCAGCACTCAGTGTACCTGCCTCCTCCAAAAGATGAGTTTGTTGGATACCTACTCTTGACTGGTTACAGTTTGTCCATCTGTGACTGCCAGTCTTTTTTTCGGACATGTATTAGACAGTCCATTACCTTAAGCCCAATCCTTTCCCTGCATGGTCACGCCTACGCTTATCACCGTTTTTGTGCTATGCTAAATACAAGCTTGGGTTCGTAATTCACGAAAGGTGTGATGGTATTGCTATTTTTTGTTTTTAACATGTCGGTGGATTTCATGAAAGATCAGTAATTACGACTGCAGTTGTATTCAGTTTTACGCCAATGGATCAATGCAACGTCGTTTCGGAAGGCAACTCAGTGCTGTATTCACCGCACCACCACCTGCCCCGTGTATGGTGATCTGCCTAATCATAAAGACGCAGCCATATCAGCCACACCTTGAAACTTTACAAACAGTCAGTCAGAGATGCAATATTTTCTCACTCTTTGGCCAGTCGCTGGAACGTGAACTCTGAGCACTTGTGTATGTGACATTAGTTGTTAAATATAGGGAAGTCACTACGCAAGTTTCTCTCTCTCTCTCTCTCTCTCTCTCTCTCTCTCTCTCTCTCTCTCCATTCCTTGTCAGGTCTAATCACTTCTTTTTCCCCCGTCCCCTTTGTTTTTCAGCCTCTAGTTTCTTTTCCTCTCTCCTCCTCCTCCTGAAGACAGACAGATGAATCACCCAAGTCAGTGACCTACTCAAGCCTCTGGAGAGAACCTGTGTGTGTGTGTGTGTGTGTGTGTGTGTGTGTGTGTGTGTGTGTGTGTGTGTGTGTGTGTGTGTGTGTGTGTGTGTGCGTGCGTGCGTGCGTGCGTGCGTGCGTGCGTGCGTGCGTGCGTGCGTGCGTGCGTGTGTGTGTTTCTTCGAAGGAACAATTTTGCGGACCCCTGGCCTTTGGATCCCACTTTCTTGCATTAAAAAAAAGAAGAAAAAAAAAAAAAGACTCCGACCACCGACGAAACTTAGGACACCCGAGAGGTAAGTAGGAGAGAGAGAGAGAGAGAGAGAGAGAGAGAGAGAGAGTTAACTGTTGTATGTAGGCCTCGTGGATGGGGTAACTAGAGGAGGTTCGAGGTAAGGTTCAAGCCTTTACCAACCCCAGGAAGTGAAGGAGGATGAAAAGGAAGGAGTGAACAGTGAAGGAGGCGAAGGAGTTAGCAAGAGGAGGATTGGGGAGTAAAAGAGGGAAGTAGGAACCAAGAAAAGGGAGTGGACAGTGATGGAGAGAAAGAGGAAACACAAGGAAGGGTTGAACAGTGAGGAAGGCAGGGAGGAAGCTCGAGTAGAGAGCGAAAGAGGGAAGAAGGAAGGAAGAGGAAGGAGTGGAAAGTAACGGAGGAAAGGAGGAAGCGAGAGGAGAGAATGAACAGAGAAGGAATGGAGCAGGAAGCCAGAGGAGGGAGTGAATAGTGAGGGAGGGAAGGAGGAAACAAGAGGAGGGAGTGAACAGGGACGTAGGAAAGCTGATTAGTCATAGTTTGGTTGTGACGTGACCCGAATGGGGGGCCAGAAATGGAATGGCTCACTATACCCTTTTTACCTAAATTTGGCCCAGATTTTATTTTTGCAGCTTATTTTCGCCTAGTTCAGTAACAGAAAAAGATAATGCTATGGCTCTACATTCTTTCTATAGCACATCCCTGAGATCAGCATTATTTTCTAGTGTTCATCTCTTATAACTCATCAGTGAAGATGGAAAGTTCGAAATTTTAGGCTAAGTTAGTGTAAAACTTGTATACCTACTCAAACTCCTGAGGTCGTGGCAGACTCTGTGACCCCACACACCACAGCAGCACATGCACAGGGCCACTGAAGCACTGTCATATTGAAAATTTTGTTGAAGAGAGAAAGCAAGACGAGAAAATGCTGTTTGCACGGCCCTCTCCTTGCTACCGACTTGCCTGTGTTCACCAGCAGTATATTATGTGTTGAAGCCTCGTTTATTTTAGAACTTGGGCAGCGATTAATGACATAATTGTCTCCCATCGTCGTGTGGTTCTGGCAGTAATATAAAACACACTCACACCTATGCATAGAGGAACACACAAACATTGGAAGTGTACTGTGTTTCCTTTAGTCATATGAGCTACATGGAAGCTCAATGTCACCCACATAAATTGCCTACGGTGTATGTTATCATCTGTGGACTATTTTGGTACGATATATGTTATTTCTATCAAGCCGCGTTGTACCGTTGTACCGTGGTGTGTTTGCAGCAGCAGCTTGAATTATGGTTACCAGTCAAGATCACAGCAGGCCAAAAGTGTAGTAAAGCTTGATGCACGTTGACTAGAAAAAAAAATAATAATAATAATACAGGAAAGGACAGATCAAGCATTTAAAAACCTGAGGCAAAAACCTCCTTCAGTTAAAATGCAATGCCCTGTTGGCGGTTCTGATCCTGAAAATTAATGAAAACATGAAAGTGAAAAAGAATTTATTGCGGTGCTTTGTTATTAGTACCACTTTTGCTGATATGCATCTTAGTTAGCTGTATGAAAGTTATATATTTCTCTCTCTCTCTCTCTCTCTCTCTCTCTCTCTCTCTCTCTCTCACAAAATAAATGATGTGAGAGAGGTCCCAAAACAGAAACAGGACGTACAAATTAAGAAATAACCCTAGTGACATGAGCCATGCAGTATTCTAACTTTCAAAATTCTGAAGTTTTAAATTTCTGAGCTCCTCATCATAGGCCTTGAGTCAATAATGTTAAGTATTCCTGACTATGTTGGTGGTGGAAAGTTGAGTGAGGATGGGGTGAGGGTTGCAACATTTTTTGTTTTTAGTGTATTCATTTCTGGTACAGAACAAATAGTAGTCTCTCCTATGCACAGCAATTGCACATTTTCACGTCACCACTTGGGCAGTGATGCGCGTCTGCTGTTGAACCACTAATCTATTTATCGTGGTTCTCAGTCACTCACCCCCGCCACTAACACTCGCTATCCTCGTCCAACACATCGTCATCATTCTCAGCTGGCTTAACTGGTCAGGTCCACGATAAACTATATTGTTCAGAGTATTAGTTGAGACTGGAGGGATTCACAAGGACGGGGGCTCACGTCTCCCTCCTTTATTTTAGCCATTATAATCTTCCTGAAATAATCGAGAATATATCCTTGCTTGCTGTTCCTGGTACACTGCGATGAGAATGTTTCAGTACCTGAGTTTAGTATTTTTTAGCTGGCCGTCTCTTGCATACTGGAATGCATCATACGGCGGCTGTGCTGAGAATTTCCTTGAACGATTTCCACGCATCACTGATATCATTGAGCAATGGGATTTCAAATACTAGTACTCTCTTGAAGTCAGACACTATGTCGTAACTAGCCTTAACACTGTATTGGTCAAATTTAGATTTAAAGTGAAAATCCGGTGATCACTTCTGCTAGTCTTCCCCTGTCTTAGCATTACTCACTAAATCTTCTGATGCAACCCAATCAAGATCTAGGATAATTGCCCCGAGTGTTGGACGGTTTATAAGGTGATGCAATGAGTCTCCTACAAGTTGGAGTACAGATCTAATTCATGTGTGCAAGGACAGGGATTCTGCTCCTTTGGAAACTGGTAAATCACAGTATTTTGGGGCAAAACATTTCTGCAGTCTGATTGCAAATTTCATTATCAGTGTTGCATAACTGTCGGTGGCCAATGAATTAACCAGAACGTTATTTTACAGCGGGATTTATTTCTAAGGGGAAGTAAAATACTGTAGATATAGTTTATAAGTGATTCTGAAACGATGACTGGACGAAGTTGCGTTTTAACATATGCCAGAGCACAAATCTCTCTTATCATTCCCTTCACCACTGCACATATGATAACCTGGTATATTATGCCCACCTACAAAATCATCATGTACGGTATTTAACTGTGATTCCTTTATGCCATTTGCACTTTAACCGTTGACAAGAAAATGGCGTCAAAGTTGGAAATTTCATGCCACATTCTATAATTAAAAGAAAAGCTTTTTTTTGGCATATATATAATTTTAATGGCGAAACTTGGGTTACCTGAATATTTTATTGGGTGTACGATATCCACACAGACTCGCGTGTTCACCTCGCGTGCTCTCTCTCTCTCTCTCTCTCTCTCCACAAGAAACATACTGCATCACTGAACAGATGACTACGACGAGCAAGGTCAGCTGAGTTCAGGTGAAGACTCATGGGAAAATAATACTCTCTCTCCTAGAAAAGGCTCCATGTGTAAAAAAATTCCCTCCTGTAAACAATGTAACAAGCCAGACGGTTATACTAAAGGCATTATTGAAGACGTTCCCTGCAGCAATCGTAGGAAATTTACTGTAATCAAGATCTTATGAATCTTATCGTTGTAGCGCTGGATCGTCTTCGTGCTCTTCTCCAGGGGCTCTGCTGACCAGGTTCGCTCCACATCATTGCTTCTTGCGGGAGATGTTATAAGATCATTTTTAGTGGCGTCATCAACAACAGCATTCACGATCTTAGCTCCCTCGCCTTGTCTAGCACCTGGGATACAAAACGGGCTTTCGTGTCGTAGCCTATGTTCTCAGTCGCAAAGCTCCAGTATGGCTATTGGTTTTAATTTGAGGACATTGGCCACCACGTCTGTACGTCGTGGATACATAAAAATTAGATAAGCCTTAGTTATGATCTGGTTAGGTGAGGCATGGATTACTAGTCTAATTTATCTTCCAGTCTGACGACAATTGGCCATCAACTAAGTGGAAATGAGTTACGAATCTTTGTCACGTGAAAACAGACTTGTATGTAGCTATGAGAGAGAGGGAGGGAGGTGAAATGTGAGAGAGGAAAATAGAAGAATGGGAAATAAAAGTGAAGGGGAGAGAGGGGGAGGGGCGAAACAGTGGAAGGGAACGTCAAGGCGATGAGAGGAGGAAGGAAACATGATGAAAGAGAGACAGAAAGAAGGAAGGGGATGCAAGGGAGGAAAAATAGGGAGGGGAGAGATAGGGAGATTGAGTAAGGGAGTAGAGACAAAGGAAGAGGACACCAGGGAGGAGGGACAGGGGTAGGACTGAACAATAGAGGGAGTTAACAAAGGGATGGAAAAGTCAATTATGGAGTGTTTTGGCTTTACAAAAATTGTCCACTTTCACCCTGGGGGAAAGATCACATGGACCATAGAAAACGAAGCAGTTCATTCCGTTCCTTAATCTATTCACTACTTATTGTGTCTAGTGTATTAATATCACAGGGAAGAGTGATGATGTCCCAGGTTTGGATACATAAGAAGAGGTTTTTAGACATCATTTTAGTTCAGTTTTAAGGCAAGGTTTCTTTGGATGAGGCTAGGCAAGAAGATTAGCGTAGGTTAGGCCAGGATAGGTATGGTGTGTTTATTCCACTATTTCAGTGGACTCGAAAACCATGCTCTACTTGTCTAGGGTTTAGTATGTTGGGGTGGGAAGTGATAGCAGTCTACTATACTCTTTTCACTATAACTTGACCTAAATTTGTCATCTCTCAATCTTGGAAGGATGTAAAAATAGATTGACACCAGAATATGACGTTTAATCACGAAGAAGTGCTGTGAGAAGAATGTGGAGCCTTCACATTGTCTTCTGCCACTGAGCTACGTGCAATAAGCTGTAAGAGGCCGAACATCTGGGTCAAGGTAAAAAAAAAATAAAAAATCTATAGCACACTTATTTTTTTAATCTATACAAAGATAAATTTATTATCCCGAGAAAAAAAAAATCCATTCCCTTCTAAGGCTAAAAATACACCACTATAGAGGCTCGAGCCCAGGTTTTTGAGCGTCGAGAAAAGGTGGCAGAGTGGGGGAAAGGAAGTGAGGGGAAGGGAAACAAAGGAAGGGAAAGGAAGGGAAGGGAAGGGAAGAGAAAGGTTGGGAAAGGAGGTGGCGGAGATACATTATTCAGTGTTCTGATCACAGGAAAATCACTTCGGATACACGCTCGGAGTAACATAAGCTATCGGCCATTCAACTTGTCACAGAAGGAACGTAAAAAAAATTGAGAAAAAAATATACAAACGATGTCTACTGTATGTTTTCTAGTGGCAGGCTTACACACCCGGACATAGGCGAGCAGCTCTACCATACTTTTTCAAGTTTGGTTGTATGGATTCCGAAAGGCAACTGATCCGAAGGGTCGAGGAACACTACTTTCTGTCGCTGGGGAAGTAACCCGCCACCTACCAATGCCTTACGCACTGGTGTAGGTTTGGAAGAATTCTGGTGTGAGGAGGGTATGTGGAAATAGGTAATGACGTGATAGAGTAGCTGTGTCTGTTAGAGAGTAGTCTGTATGTCAAGGATCATCGACATCCATCATCCCACTGCACCATCTGAAATTTCCGCCCACGATTGAGACCGAACCGAATCAAGAGGATCAGTAGACACACACGCTGTCTGCCTGATCATCGTAGGCTCCACTGTTACTAAAAAATATAATACAGTTCTTTCTTGGAAAAGGGAAACGAAAGGATTCATCTTTATTGTCCACGGTTTTCATAATATGGGGACAAATGCACAGAGCATGTTCCAAGGCACATTTGTCTGCGTCACTGAATATAGATTAGCCCTTTTTTTTTTCTAACCTGACAGAGATCTCTAACCTCATAGGCTCAATTGATGGTCAAATATAGTCTGACTAGGGAATCGATCTGACTAGTAAACAATGGCACTCATTCCCTCGCTCAGTTGATGGCCAAGGGTAGTCTGACTAAAGGATCGATCTGGCTAGTAATCAAGAACACTTACTTCCTATTCATAACTAAGGATCAATCAGTTTCGCGCAGCCATAACATAGTATTCAAATTGTGAGAATGGACCAATTTCGTCAGATGAAAACAACACACTATAATTTGCATTTCAACCCATTCGTCATCAAAATATACACGCTAACAGTATCATGAAACACCTTCTCTTAGAGTTTCGTTTAATTTCCTTGATAAATTAAAGTATTAAGAACTATACAAACTTTGCAATATAATACCGTAATATACTTGCATCGCCTACTCAGTATGTATAGCGCTACCTTCAAGTGACTTTGCGTTGACTAATATAGCAAATGTTTTCTTGCAGGCAAGGAAACCATTTACTACACTGAGTGGCAACCATATATCTAGTTTATTGACGTTTAGTGGTCTAGTGTGTTACGGCGCCCCAGTTGCATTTGGCTCAAAGAGATTCAGCTCCGAAGAATGGTTAAAGTTCACTGCTCACATTCAGCGAGTAGTGACTGGTTACCATTACCTTACATACCTTAACTGAACAGCCTAGGTCCGAGGCAGAACGCTCTCCATAGGGTTATTAAAGGTTAAGCGACAGGTGGATAGGTGAGGGAGCCCACCATCCACTCACTGGATATAATGTTGCCTTCAGATGACTATACACTGGGTGACAAACCAAATGACTTCTCGTAATCCGTGTAACATTCACTGCATTAGGTGGTAACCATGGAACCAGGTGACGCCTGGCGGCCTAGTTGGCTAAGGCTCTCAGACTGGGTGGGACCTGTAAGGGATTATACCTGAGGGAGGTTGAGGCGTTATTGCCCACATAATGCCGTTCGCGGATGAGTCAGGCTGGACACCCTCGCCTTAAATACTGGGACTGAGTAGACTAGACCCGGGTCCCTACTCTTCTGATGGGTCAAAAAGGGACTGGATGTTGGATGAATTGTTTTTAATAGGCGACTCCTAATTCAAGAACGCCTTCATCAAAGCATAGTTAGCAACTCACTCCATTTCACGTCCCTGCCAGCTGACACACTAAAAACATTCAATCAGACATTCCAGATTTTTTTTCTCACGTCACTTGCATCAGTATATCTGCATACGAACTAAGTGTGCGATGGGGAAATGGAGGCCTGAAATTCTAGATGACACAGGAAACTTCGTGGCGCCTCTTCCTTAGCGATTTATTTTCCTTCTTGTACCTTAGCATTTTCTTCCATGTTATCAATATCGTTTTAACATTGACACATTCAAATCATTCATATTCAAGAGAAATTTTGAGGTGTAATATGCAAAATAAATCGCTAACAAGGATGTGTCACAAAATCTCAAAAGATCTAGAATACGACCTGAGGGGAAGAGAGGTTCAGAGCCCTGACCTGTATCCCCAAGTGGTCTGGCCTGCCCACGAGAGAACACCTTATTGCACTCAGCACCCCCCCACACTCACCCACCTCTCTCTCTCTCTCTCTCTCTCTCTCTCTCTCTCTCTCTCTCTCTCTCTCTCTCTCTCAAAAATGTGTGTGTGTGTGTGTGTGTGTGTGTGTGTGTGTGTGTGTGTGTGTGTGTGTGTGTGTGTGTGTGTGTGTGTACTATAATGTTATTACTTTTTTTGCGACATTTGAATACGATAAATTGCAATGTCCAGACTAAATTCAAGCGCCGACAGTTCCACTCTTAAATAAGCTCTAATGCATAAGAGAGCATTTACTGCTGCAATTCAAGTGATTTAGCTGTCATCATCGTCATCATCATCATCATCCTCATCATCATCCAAGCCTTCATCGCCCACTCCTGAGCGGCATTAAACGGGCAATAAACCCTTACCACACCTCAGACCTAACTAAAAGCCACATCCTGCAGGAGTGCCGAAACCCAATGGGCCACCTAACAAGCTGAACCGACAGTAAATAACTATACTTTATAAAAACCATACCTAATGATTCCACTACATAACAAAAAAAAAAATGAGTCTTACTGGTATCAGAAAAAAACAAAAACTTTTTATTCCACGACATGCTATAACTGCAAAATTATCTGATTAGTTTATCATCAGCTTTGTGGTAGGTGGGGGAGCTCACCATCCACTCAGTCGATGTAGTGCTGCTCTCGGGTGTCTTCCCTTTCCTTTCCTCCATCCTTCTTTCCCTCCATCCTCTTCTGTCTTTCTTACCTTCATTCTTTCCACTTCCTTCTGCCTGTGGGTGACTCTACACTGAGTGACAAGCCAAATGGTTTCCTGTACACCAGTAAACCATTTACTACGCTGGGTGGTAACCATATAACCAAATTTTGGCGCCTGGTGGTTTACTGGGTAATTACGGTGCTTCAGTCGGATTGAGCCGGTGCAGATTTATATCCAAGGGATGGTTGGGGTTTATTGCTCACGTAATGCCACTCAGGGATGAGTGAGGCTGGTCACTCTCATCTTAAATGTCAGGGCCAAATTGCCTTGCCCCGGGCTCCTACGCTCCTCATGGGGCAATGTAGGATTAGATGATGAATGAATGAATGAATTTTCATCAGATCACTGTAGTCAATTTACATCCATCCATCCATTATCCAATCCTACGTTGCCCCATGAGAAGCGTAGAAGCCATGGGCTAGGGAAGTTGGTCCTGACATTTAAGATGAGAGTAACCAGCCTCACTCATCCCTGAGTGGCATTACAAGAGCAATAAACCCCAACCATCTCTTGGATATAAACCTTCACCGGCTCAATCCGATTGGAGCGCCGTAATTGCCCACTAAACTGAAAGAGTACATGGCCTCACTGTAAAAAAAGAGGATAATCGTAGGCTTAAACGTACAGAACTGACAATGTTTAGATGGATGTGTGTTTTGCCCCTGAAAGCGAGCCCTGGGGGATTAGGAATTCAATTGGAGGGTTGAGAACAAGGACGGGACTGGAACGTATTGGTGTTGTGATGAGGTGGGGTAGATTGAGATGGTTTGGGCATGTGGAGAGGTTGGACGATGACTACTGGATGCGGAAGGTGAGAAGTATGATCGTCGGGGGTAAGGAAACTAGAGGCAGATCGACACATATGGGAGGTCATCGAGTCTGAACTTTGGGAAAAGGGACTGAATAGGGAGGCTGTCAGAGATCGAGCAGCGTGCAGAGCAGCCATTAGGTGACCAAGGCTGATGCATACCAACATGCTGGAGCTTTTATAAACGATACGATTCGAACAATACGATCCCGTCTGGGAAACCCTTGATTCGTTCACTATAATCCTCACCGTTATAGTAGACGGGAGTATACACAGGTTTGCAGCACCCAGTAAATATTGTTTTCATGGCCAATTTTTCTCCTTTTTTTTTTTTTTTTTTTTTTTTTTTGTGGAGGGGGGGATATACCTTATATTACTGGTTTCCTAAATGTTTGTTCTGTGTTATAGCTCAAAAACTAATTGAAAAAGACTGTCCTGTCTCTTTGACTCAGGGCCCCGTATTCTCGTCAGTTATGGAAGCTCTCTAACACCTTTTCCTAAGCGATCTATTTAACTTATTGCACCTTGCTGTCTTCTGTTGTTATATAAATCCTTCCAATGTTGTCACATTCTTGCACAGATAACGTACAAAAGAATATTAACCAGCCATATCCAAAAGTGAATCGCTATGAAAGAGGTGTTAGGGAGCTTCCTTAACCGACGAAAATACAGATGAGGGAAGGAGTGGAGAGTAGCTGGTTGTTTGTCTGTGGTACTGATGTCCCACTAGATCATAGTAAAAAATGACACGAATTACTTGAAAATGTGACGTACATATCGTTGGGTGCCAAACTACCTGTAAGATATATATGACGATGTATATCTTGTATGATTTAAACAGAAATGTCCTTAATCACTGATTATATGAATATGACATCACCTGTAAATGTTTAATACAGCTTGAAGACGATGTATGAAGAATTCGTCATATTTGTACTTTGCTACTGAGGTAGAAGAGATTGTAAATAATATTGACAGCATCCACAACTGGAATTCAAGTAGTCTGAAGTGTTTTCTGTTTATATCTCATCAGTTAGTAACATTTTTCTTGTATGACACTTGCGTCGCAAATGACCCCTGAGGTTATAAATGACCCCCTGGGAGGATTCATGACTTTAAAGGACAGAAGGAGTTAAATTGCAACGGAAGTGTCAGGGAAGAAAAGTGACAGCAAATGGTGTGATTTAAATGGAAAACACTTCGAGCTATTAGAATTCCAATTGTGGCTTCTACTAAATATATACCGAGGTTGCACAGACGGTAATAACTGTTGATAAGTATGGTCCAAGTAATAATGGTGAGGGCGAAGGTAGGATAAGGAGACAGAAGAGATCATATTTCAGTTCTGACTCAATCATTCCTAGAGTGTTTTGTTATTGTTTACGACCCTGGCACATAGATAACGATGGTGAAAAAATCCTTACAATTCTTCCGTCACAGATCAGTAACAACCATTACAAAACAGCACATTTCAATTACAGCTCGAAAGAGATGTGACAGCGTAACTATTCTTTTTTATTTATCATCGAATTCCGTTTCATTCAATCGAGAGCACAGGGACCCAGGACAAAGCTACATAGTTCAGAGGAGCAAGACGAGTGTCCAGCATTTGCCATCCACTGTTGATATAAACATCCTTAAGGGTAATATCATTTTGGATCACCTTAGCCCACTAAACCACCAGGTGTATGGAAACAGATTATACTTACAGGTGAACGACGACGGCAGGAGTGACGGTGAATGGGGAGAATTCAGAGGGTTGAGGAGGCCCCGTTAGACCTGAGCCCCGGCAGGTGAGAGCAAAGGTTGGTGTGGGGTCCCTCTGGTTCCGTCGCAGTGCTGCCTGGGCTGGTTGGCAGGAGCAGGGGTGTGGGGCAAGGCAGGCCATGGCACCGCCCCCCCACACCACAACCCCTATCGCCACCACCAATAGTGTAGACCAACCACCCTTGCTGGAGCTGCATCCCCTGCCGAAGCTATGATTCCTGCCAGAGCTACGGTCCCTGCCATAACAACATTCCTTGCCGAAGGGATGACACCAGCTACAGGACTGACCACCAATGAAACAATCACCCCTGCTGGAGCAATCACCCCCTAATTGCCCACCGGGGTCACCACAAGGTGTCATGGTGGCCCCGGTGGCGTGAACTCCGTCAGGCGGAGTCAGTGAAGGGCGTAAAGGGATTGGCGGAGTACGTTGGTGGCACTGGCACAGGGCGGGTGCCACACGAGGCGGTGCCAGGCGTCATGGGGCCGTGTGGCCGAGGTCAGGGATGACTGGTGACCGTGGAGATTGATGATGACATGACTTCAACACCACCACCACACCACCGATCCTGGGGGATAAAAAAGTACCATATCATTTACCATACTGCATTGTATATCATTAATATTTTAATGGTAATTAAAACATTTTATGTATATATATATATATATATATATACTGTATATCCATCATCGAATCCTATGTCTCTCCATGACGAGCGCAGAAGCCCGGGGCTATGCAGTTCGTCCTGGCATTTAAGATGAGCGTGACCAGCCTCACTCATCCCTGAGTGGCATTACGTGAGCAATAACCCCAACCATCCCTTGGATATAAACCTGCACCGGCTCAATCCATTTTGAGCACCTCAATTACCTACTAAACCACTAGGTGCCATAATTTGGTTATATGGTTACCACTCAGTAAATGGTTTCCTGGTGTACAGGAAACCATTTGGCTTGTCACTCAGTGTAGAGACACCCGCAGACAGAATGAAGTGGAAACAATGAAGGAAAGAAAGACAGAAGATGAAAGAAGGAAAGAAGAGAGGGAAAGGCAGGCACCGAAGAGCAGCACTACATCGAGTGAGTGGATGGTGACAGCCCCCACCTACCCATTATAGAGAGAGAGAGAGAGAGAGAGAGAGAGAGAGAGGTCATATAATATGGACAGATAGATAGATATGGGAAGCTTTTGACGCCCCAGTCGGGAATCTGTCTACAGACAGATTCCCGGCGCCAAAAACTTTCCACAGATCATGTACGCACGTGTAATATTATATATATATATATATCAGGATCCAGTAGGGAACATGATGGCATATATAAAACTGAAGACCAGGACAAGGAGACGATGAACAGGGCCCATGTTCGCGATTTATTGCAGTAGTGACGTTTCGAAGTAATTCAACCTCATCATCAGACAAAACTGAAATATATACAAAATGAAAATAAAAATGAAGTTGCATATATATATATATATATATACTTCGTGCACAAAATAACTAAAGACCTAACTCACACAGATCAGATCTACACCGAGACAACTACACTGATCAGTGGCTTTGTGTAGTTGTCTCGGTGTAGACCTTTGTAAGTTAGGTCTTTAGTAATTTTGTGAATGGATTATAATTTTTTTGCAACTTTATTTTTTAATATATCTTATATATATTTTAGTGTTTTGTTTTAGTATTTTGTGAATGAGGTGTACTGTATTTTTTTGCAGCTTCATTTTTTAATTCATTTTGTATATATTTTAGTTTTGTATGATGATGGGTCTGAATTACCTCGAAACGTCACTACAGCAGTAAATCGTCAACATGGTGTCAGTTCATCGTCTCCTTGTCCTGGTGTGTGTATATATATATATATATATATATATATATATATATATATATATATATATATATATATATATATATATATATATATCGAAAAAAGGAACCAGAGGCCAGAAGCCAGTAAGATAGTTCCCTCCAAGATGACATCACCACCACACCATCCTCTTACGGAATAAAACATTAGTATTACTGTATATGTATATCCCGTATCTGCTGGCACTCTCCTGTTGGCCTGACATCACCACCAGCAGAAAACCACACCTTGGGAACAACATACCGTTGGTAGCCTATCCTTTACTGAATAATAAAATCTGGCATAGTTTCTTCTGATCACAGTGGCTTATTGCTGTATATTATCTCCTGACACGACTTTACTACCACCATCACAACACTGCTTCTGTGGGATATAGTAAAACAGCAGTATTCTCTTGAGGTACAATGTTGGGCCTGTACTGAACCCTTGCCAAAGTACAGACTTCAAATGAGGCATAGTGAAGGTCTGCATGGGCCAAGCTGCAAGCCGCATATGAGATACAATTTTATTGCTTATCAAACAGTGACTCAGGGGAGGTAAACTTCCGTAACAATCATCCCGGCAGGAGTAAACGGTAAATTAACCTAAATACAGAAATAAACGCTGAAAAGAAAGAAGCATATAAGGTGTAAAGAGAAGAAGAATGCAACAGCTAATAATGAATCTGAATAAAAATATGGACACGGAAAAGGAAGAAGCACAGAAAGTTAAAAGGGAAGAATAATGCAACGTTAAATAATGGATCTAATTAAAAAAAAAAGACACTGAAAAGAAAGAAGCACAGAAGGTGAAAATGGAATAATGACGCAAAGGTAAATAATTATTCTACATGGAAAAATAGACACCGAAAAGGAAGAAGTACTTATGCTGAAAAGGACAAGATGAGGCAACGTACCACGTACAGTATGTGTGGTGTAGAAGGACACTGACGAAACACGCCGAAGGGCAGATGGAGGTTTGCTTTAGCGGTTTAGTAAGTGATTTCTCAAATTTACACACTGAAGTCAAAATGCAAAATACGTCAAAACCACGTAACTAATTCAATGCCTCATAGGTCTTACGGTGTAGCTATCTTTAGTCAAAATTATACTTTTTCCCCTTAACTTACCCTATAAGTTTGTCCTTTTGCAACTTGTTTTCGTAGTTCAGTAGCAGAAAAAGACAATAAGCGGCTCTGCATCCTTTCCATAGCACTTCTTCGTGACTAGTACCATATTCTTTTGTTAGTCCATTAGGTCAGTTCAGCACTGAAGATGGAGAGATGGTAATTTCGATCATGTCACAGTAGACAGAGCAGAGTTCAAACAAGAAATCACATCAGTTGTATAATATATCTCCCTTTCTATTAGTCATCACTAATTCTACTTATGGGTGGGGAAAGTCCAGTGTACTGAGCAGCTATGTTTCTAAACCTACTACTGTTCTTTATTTCGTTTAAAACTAATATTTTCAGTTTTAACCTGGCTCTTGAGTGTTGTTTTTAAAGCTTATTTTTCTTAGCTCCGTGGAAGTAAGACCAATATTATGACGCTACATCCCTCCACAGCACCTCCCAGTGACTGGCACCATAGTGTAGTGTTTTATCTATTGTTAGAAGCCAGCATTCAAGATTGGAAGGTGTCAATTTAAGGTCAAGTTAAAGTGAAAAGAATATAATTTTCATGCTTATCAAATACTGCTGCCTGAAAATTACCAGATACCGAAATGATAACCAGTCTTTTT
The DNA here is from genome assembly GCF_032717465.1 of Coenobita brevimanus. NCBI lineage: Eukaryota > Metazoa > Arthropoda > Malacostraca > Decapoda > Coenobitidae > Coenobita > Coenobita brevimanus. The sequence goes on from NC_137019.1 coordinate 35,283,683, forward strand.
GTTTTCACATGATGGAACTGGGCCATTCCTACAGTTCGAATACTAAGACTAGCCTTCATGAACTTAAATGAGTTTCATTTATGAGGGGAGGGGGATTAGTCTCCTTGGTTACTAATCATATCACCTCTCCAATCTGACTCTTCTATCAACTGAGCTGAAAGGGATTAGGGGTCTTTGTCAGGTTAGAGCCAGTGCACTAAATTTTGTCTACAACTCTGAAAGGGAGCTTTTTAGAGTGAAATGGGGGAGGTGAAGTTCCTGGTAAAATCTGTCTCATTCTAGATAGCCAAAAGCCTTAATCATGGCAAGTGTTGCACAAACGAGTTGCCTTATGTTCCCCTGTCATCCACAGTTAGTTTGCTCTCTCTCTCTCTCTCTCTCTCTCTCTCTCTCTCTCTCTCTCTCCCCTTCCACTTCTCTCACATACACTTCTAGTCGAAATCTCGGTCTCCCTCCTCTCCGCATAGCCAAACACGTGGTAAGTAACATTCTCTTTCGGGTTTCCGTTCTCGTGTAGTCCACTATCCTCCTTTCGCGGGATAGAGAGCGAGTTCAGGGACATCTGTATAACCAGGCAGTGAAGCCATCTCCTTATATCGATGTCATCACGTGAAGGCGTCCCTCTACCCTAGGCTGAAGGGGTTAACTTCACAACACATTGAGGGGTTAAACTTACTAAAATATCTTGCCTTGACTCTCACCATTTAATTGTTAAGCACCTTCCCTTTCTGATTAATTTCTAGCTTGTTGCACAGTAAAGGTTCCAAAAGTGTCAAAATAAAAATGCCGAGACAACAGGAATTATTAAAGACGTAATCGTATTGAAAAGGTTAACTCATGATAGGGACAACTCTAGTATTCCATCCAGCAAACACCAGATGATTTTACTTAACTGAGAGTGAGTCATGGGATTTTTAGTGTTAATAGTATCTCCATTTAGTTCCCTCTTATGGTCGGAAGAACTCTAGTATTCTATTGCAGTTAACGACAAGCGATTTTATTCAGCTGAGAAAATATTAGAAGGTTAGATGTTAATACTCGTAGTGTCACCCTTAATTCTCCTGTGGTCGGGACAACTTTAGTATTCACTTCAGGTGATGCCAGACGATTTTATTCAGCCGTGGGATAATTATACAAGCCCTGGTGTTTATACTGTCACCAGTAACCCTCTCACTCTTCAAGTTAAACCCAAGCGATTTTATTAATCTGGGAGAGAGAGAGAGAGAGAGAGAGAGAGAGAGAGAGAGAAAAAGAGAGAGAGAGAGAGAGAGAGAAATGTGGAATTATCTCCAGAAAGTTGAACACTGAGGCTAAGTATCACACTGGAGGATAGCTTAGAGGATGAGGAGGATGTACACACACACACACACACACACACACACACACACACACACACACACACACACACACACACACACACACACACACACAGTTTCTCTTGATTAAGCAGATTTCCCTCTACGCTCTCATATTTACACACAAATAACTGGAGCGTGAAAATTATTGCCCAGTATATTAACACAAATGTTTATAGCAGTATATATATATATATATATATATATATATATATATATATATATATATATATATATATATATATTTTTAAGAGAGAGAGAGAGAGGGGGGGAGGGGGATAGTGTTGTGACGTGATGTGATGAGGTGCTAAGTGATAAGTAGTGTAGGTGGTTGACGACGTATAACAGCAAACATACTGTATTTACTTTCACGCAAGAGTCCAGATAAGATTCGCTTTAGAAGTGTTGAGGTATTTACTAAACAAACGTTTACTTTTACGGGCATACATGAGAGCAGAAACGGGTTGGTGGGGCAGAGAAGAGTGGGATGAATGAGCTATGATGACAAGAGATGTGCTTGTATATGACGCGAAGACAGGCTTTTTAGGTCAACTGATACGGCTGTTCCAAGATTTTTCAATATCACTTCAATATGAGAGTAATAATGAGTGCGGTGGGTTCATATGGTGCTTGTGACCTTCCTCTGGGCCATACCTGAACCCATGAAAATATTCTGCTCTGCAAATAGAAATTGTACCCGTATAATGCAGACACAACATCAAACAAACTGACAGACAAACGTTGTGAACTGATAAACTAGTTGATGCCCCAGTCATGTACGAGAAGGAATGAGGCCATGAAGTTAAAGTTATCACCACCACAATCATTTGTTTGATGGTTTTGTGGGCCATATTTTAGGATGCACAGGATGGTTCGTTGCATTTCCTTCTTGGCTGTCTATCCTGCATATTACATCCTAGTTTCGATTTTACACTGTACATATCGTTATAATGTTATTGTAGTCTGTATCAGTGACATACAAGTGGATATTGATGTTTAGCAGGTGCTACGAAATTACAATACTACCCTGCACGGCAACAAACGATCTTCCTTCAGCCACTTGGTTTTGTCAGCTGTCAACGTTTCATTCAGCTTAATTAATATTTCATTTAGTCAGATCAGGCCTTGACCAAAGCCTACAGTTCGCTCTTTCATTTCGTACTATATTCTTGTAACCACTGGTCCAACATAACACACTCAGGTTCTGATAACACACTGGCATTGGCTGGAACGTGATACTAGAATTTTCAGGCCTATGGGAGGGTTAATGGTGTAGTTTTAAAATTGAGCTTGCTGTGTGTCTCTCTCAGGTTGTTACAGTCGTGTCCTAAATTCACAAGATACTGTTCGTGCATGTAAGCCCCGGCAATTGTTCTTTCATATTAATTTTATTTTCAGACCAATTCGTTCTTCCCCTCTCCCCTTCCGTCTTCCTGACTTGATTGTGCTTTTCTTTTTCTTCTTTTTCTTCTCTCTCTCTCTCTCTCTCTCTCTCTCTCTCTCTCTCTCTCTCTCTCACACACACACACACACACACATTAATGGTGTGTGTGTGTGTGTACCTTTTCAATATCAACTCTCTCAGGTTCATATACTTACTAACAGCTCATTATAATATCGACATAGTTTGCGTCAATAAAAATGGAAGAGGATTTTGAAGTGTAATATGGAAAATAAATCGTCACAGGGGAGGTGATACGAAATCTCCTCTTATAATATGACCGCATGTGTTATAAGTCTGACCTCTAGCAATATTGAGTCAGTCGTGTCCGCAGTCACCTTAAAATGTTGCAGGTTATTCATGTGTCCACCTCGCCAGTCCAGTCATACGGCCACATCAAGAAGTATTAACATATTTAATCAAACTTCAGTTGTTTATAAGATTCCTTGGTAATACTTTGATCTTCACCCGTACAGGTAATGTGCAAGTTACTTCATCACCTGAGTCAATGTTCTTGTGCTTCTAGTAGGGTATTTCTTAGGCTAAGTTGTCAAGGAGGTTACATATTTAGTCTTTGCCGTCACCAGTGCACCAGTCCTGTATGAGACAGCCCTAGTATGTATTTAATATGGACGGTGGGTGTTAGCGCCCAAGTGGTGACATGAGGAGGTGTGTAGGAAGACTACTGGGCCTTGGGATAGGCCCTGAAGCCTTTGCCTAGAGTAGGACACACACACACACACACACACACACACACACACACACACACACACACACACACACACAATCATTTAGCTACCAAACATTTCACTGCGCGACTAAAGTAAATCTCCAATTTAAAAAAAAAAAAAAAAAAAAAAAAGAGACGAAGTAAAATGATTTATAAATATAATTATAGCTTTTAAGATTATCGTTAACATGGGTCAGTATCATTACAAAGTCTTCATTTATTATCTGGAGAGGTTTATAAACACTCAGTCCAAGCAGCACTTCAGCCGGTGATACCGTAACTCACTCTTACCATTGGTTTATTTTGCTTAATTTTTTGCTGTGTATAAACCAGCTGGAATGAATCAGATAAAAAATAAGTGTACCGTTCTGTCATTTCTATTCTGGGTGGAGATTCCCATCGACCACTAACTCGATTTAGGTGATTCGGCCCAGAGTGAGAAGCCATTATTAGGGTAGACTGTAGCACCAGTCAAGCAGGGCAGTACTCCCAAGGAAAGCTGATGACAGGGAGAGCTGGAGCTTCCGTTTCATCAGCCCTCGGGACTAGTTCCCGATCATCCCCCTTTGCTGAACTTTTTCAGTGTCTCAGTAACACAGAGAGTAGGCCAGCATGCTCTCCAGTACAAGTTTCCCTAACTATCAACACCAAACTACATGCACAGTACGCACTACACTTCCTTTCCAAAATTCAAAAGAAATCATGGCTTCGAAATACATAGCCTCGGAGTTCCCGGGGGGTGGAGGACCAGAAATGTCCCCACCTTCCGCCCCTCTCCTGATGACGACTCGAGCTGCCTGGAACCACTGTCTATATAACTTCTTCATTTCTGCAACATTCGTGGTCTTTCCTCTAACTTTCGCTCTGTTTAGCACCACCTCTCCTCCCCTAAACCTCACCTTCTTTTCCTGAGACTCAGCTGTCTGAGGCAACTGACAGCAAACCCTTTTCTGTATCCTCCTACTTTCTCTATACTCATTTCAAAGCCAAATGTGGCTGTTGTGTATATATACGCAACGATTTATCTTGCTCTCGTGTTCCGAACTCGATTCTTCTGAATTCTCTACACTCTGGCTTCGGCTTTCTTGTCATTCTCTGACTAAATATATCTGCTATGTTACTTATCCCCTAATTCTACTGATTATCAAAAATTCTTCGACTATCTTACTTCTATGATGGAACACATTCTATCCATTTCTCCATTCTCTGAAATCTCCATTCTAGGAGATTTCAATGTTCACCACCACCTTTGATTCTCCTCTCCTTTCACGGATCCACCTGGTGAACAAGCCTACACCTTTTCTATCCTTAATGACCTAGAGCAGCTTGTACAGCACCCTACCAGTATCCCTAACCGCCTTGGAGAGAGCTCCAACATACTTGACCTCTTCCTCACAACCAATCCTTCTGCTTACACAGTTAATCTTTTCTCTCCGTTGGGCTCCCCCGATCACAACCTTATCACCTTAACCTGTCCTATCGCTCCGGTGCGGCCTGTGGACCCTCCAAAGAAACGTCGTCTGAGGCACTTTGGAGCTGCGGATTGGGAAGCCCTCAGGCAGTACTTCTTTGATCTTCCCTGGAATGATCATTGCTTCCATGGCCGTGAGCCATCTGAGTGTGCCTTGCGCATTACAGAGGTTATTCTCTCGGGCACGGAAGCATACATACCTTTCTCATATCCTTTGGCTAATGCAAGAAAGCCTTGGTTTAATCACGCTTGTTTTAATGCTGTCCGCAACAAGGAGAGGGCCTATAAAAGGTACCGGAGCCAACCAACCCCTGAATCACATCTTTTTTTATGTTTCTCCCCGGAATCGTGCTAAGTCTGTTCTTCGCTCTGCTAAAAATAATTTCATCCATATTAAATGCTCTCAACTCTCCAACTCGAATTCTTCCCTCTCCTTCTGACACCTTGCCAAAAACCTTTCTAACAACTTTACCTCATCATCCTTCCCTCCTCTTTTCTACTCTGATGGTTCTGTAGCTATTACTTCTACTGATAAAGCAGATCTCTTCGCTCAGACTTTCTCCTCCAATTCCACCTTCGACGATTCCAGTGCTGTTCCTCCATCACTTCCCCACCTCTGAACTTCCTCATGGCTGACATTAAAATTTCTTCAGCTGATGTATATTCTGCCATCACAGGCCTCAATACTAACAAAGCATATGGGCCTGATGGAGTCCCTCCTGTTGTTCTCAAGATCTGTGCTTCTGTGCTTACACCCTGCCTAGGCAAACTCCTTTGCCTTTGTCTATCAACTTGTACCTTTCCTTCTTGCTGGAAATTTGCTCTCATTCAGCCAGTCCCAAAGAAGGGTGACCATTCCCAACCCTTTAACTATCGTCCAATAGTTTTAACATCCCGTATCTCAAAAGTTTTTGAGGCAATTCTTAATAGAAAAATTTTAAAGCATCTTTCCTATCACAACCTTCATTCTGATCGTCAGCAAGGGTTCCATCAGGGACGCTCCACTGGCGATCTTCTCACCTACCTTTCAGATTCCTGGTCATCCTCCTTTCGAGACTTTGGCGAAAGCTTTGCCATTGCACTGGACATCTCGAAGGCTTTCAATCGAGTCTGGCATAAATCCTTAAATTCCAAACAGCCCTCTTACGGTTTCTATCCTTCTATCTGTGCCTTCATCTATAGCTTCCTTTCTGGTCGTTCTATAGCCGCTGCTGTAAACTGCCATTGTTCTTCTCCGAGATCTATCAACAGTGGTGTTCCTCAGGGCTCTGTCCTATCACCAACTCTCTTCCTTTTGTTCATCAATGATCTTCTAAGCTGTACATCTAACCCTATCCACTCATATGCTGATGACTGCCCTTCATCTTTCAATTCGGTTCCCGCAATGCTCATCTCAGCAGTTACTTCAACAAGCAAGGGATGAGGCTATGGCACACCTAATGTCTGACTTGGCTCGTATCTCTGACTGGGGTAAAAATAATCTTGTTGTTTTTAATGCATCAAAGACTCAATTCTTACACCTATCAACCCGACAAAATCTTCCACAGGCGTACCCACTAATGTTTAATAATATTCAGCTTAATCCTGCATCATCCTTGAACGTGCTTGGGGTTTCATTTACTGGGAACTTATCTTGGAAAGATCATATTATATCTCTTGTAAAATCTGCTTCTAAGAGATTAGGTGTACTAAGGCGACTCCGTTCCTTCTTTACCCCTGCACAACTGTTGACTCTATACACGGTTTTATCCGCCCTGTGTGGAGTACATCTCTCATGTGTGGGGAGGTTCCCCAAATACAGCTCTTCTCAATAAGGTGGAGTCAAAGGCTTTTCGTCTCATTAACTCTCCTCCTCTTACGACGCCCTTCAACATCTGTCTCTTCGCCGCACTGTTGCTTCTTTATCTCTTTTCTATCGCTACTACAATGGTTACTGCTCCTCTGGACTGTCTGCTTGCATTCCTCCACCTCTACGACGGGCAGGTAGCACCCGTCTAGCAGCAAACTCTCATCCCTCTCCTGTCCATCTCTCTAATGCAAGAGTTAACCGTTACTCCCAGTCCTTTACTTATGCAACAGGTCAACTCTGGAACTGTCTCCCTCTGTCTGCATTTCCTGCTAGCTATGATCTCCAGTCCTTTAAAGGCAGTGTGTCCAGGCATCTCGAAATGATCGGGTCTTGAATTTGGCTGTCTCTTGTATTTTGTTTTTCTCTTGGAAGGAACAGTTTGCGGGCTCGTGGCCTTTGTTCTTTCTTCCTCGCATAAAAAAAAAAATATATATATATATATATATATATATATATATATATATATATATATATATATATATATATATATATATATATATATATATATATATATATATATATATATATATATATATATATATATATATATATATATATATATATATATAATTCATTTTTATTTTTGCAGCTGCTTCGATTTCATAAGTTTTACATTCAGTGGTTCCAGTTTGCAACCACATCTCTAAAGGGGAAACGTCCACGGGTGTAGTTGAATGTGTGACTTAACAAACTGTGGAAGTCGAAGAAGGAGAGAGAGAGAGAGAGAGAGAGAGAGAGAGAGAGGGAGAGGAAAAAAGACAAGAGAGTGAAACGGTTTATGGATCATGAATACAAAGGTGCACATGCCATGGGTTGCACCTCCTTTTTAACATTGCAGTTTACGAAATGGCTCTACCCCACATGCATTATGAAGTGCAGTTTTGTTTGCATCGTTTGGCTTGTGAAGTGATGCCCTAAATATTGTAGGCTCGGAAAATAAGCAGATGGATGCGTGGTTCATATTTACAGGGCACTCTGCTGATAATTCTCTTGCTTTCAATTTTTCTATTTTCTGATTCTGGAGCCTTCACGCCCCTAAAAGAGGCAGAATTGGGTACTGTGGAGGAGTTTACGGAGTTCATTCATTATATTTTGGGAGGTGCCGCACAAACAAATAACACGGGGAATAAAACTAACATAAATAAAATAAAATAAAGTAAGCTTATTTACAAGTATGGATAGGTGCAAATGTGCAGGTTGTTAGAGAACATGTTTGGTTCTCAGAAGGTCTCGAATTTTATCCCGGGCTGGGGCAGGGAACACTTTAAAATTCTGAATTTCGTGGAAAAACAGTGATCTTCCGCCAGACCCATCGACATGTCATAAAATCACCCCCTTCCCCCCAGTACCATAATAACAGTTTCAAATGAGACATCCCCAGCACGTACTCAATATGGAAGGTGGGTATTAGTGTCGAGGTGGTGAAATGTGAAGGTATGTGACAAGCAGGACCACCAGGTCACAGGAAACACGCTAGCAAGTATATGCCCAAAGTCGGACACATAATAAATAGATAAATAAATGAATAAAAACATTTACTTGCTCAGCCTTATTTATGGATACAACACAGGCCAGTACGGATGTTCCCTGCAAGGCGGTTGTTTGGGTTGATGAGTGTGCACGGCCAGGCAGGCCTGGGTTAGTCAACAACAACAACAGTTAAGACAATTTTGTTCTGAATATGTTTTTACGTACTGTGATGCAAAAGCTTTTTTATTTTTTTTTTTTTCTATAAGCATGAGTTATACAGTTCATACTGCATAAGTCAGTAGACAAACATCGTCTTGGCCTAGTTGGTGCCAAGGTCTAGCTAGAAAACCCTTACACCTTGGCTGGTGCATGACCTCTGAAAGTGCAGAAACCACAGTGGCTGCCACCCTGCACCTAATAGTATCATCCCAACTACACACACGTTCCCACTACCAATTTGCAATTCATCGTACTTCTCTCTCTCTCTCTCTCTCTCTCTCTCTCTCTCTCTCTCTCTCTCTCTCTCTCTCTCTCTCCTATGCCACCTAAAATACGACCAGGGTCCTATTTCGTATTTCTAATTTGCCTTCAGTATTTCGTAATATTCCTCACATTTCTCTACCGAGTTACTCAGTCCATTACACTTCAGTGCTCCCTTGTAAGATATTGACACAAATCATGTCGAAGTTGATAAGTTTACATACAATCGAATACTAAAGTGTACTGTACTTTACAAATTTCGTGACACTTTTCCCCTAGGAACTTATTCCGCAAATCATGCCTGTCTCCTTTTGTATGATACCGATTCCATCTATACCGATATTAAAACTATATAATTAAAATTCAGGAGAATATCAAGGTGCCTGTCTATAGCCAGATGAAAATCCCAGTGAAGATGGCTTCAGTCAAATCTCCGTGTCACCCTCTCCTTCCTCAATCGCACACAACTCCCATTAGTTGGCCTCTGCATTAGCCCTCTACCTCATCCTCAGTCTCCCTCTCTCACATTACATCATCTAGTCCATATCACTCTCCCTGTTTTCTTCGCATGTGTAAGAAATCACTAGAAAAACTTGCGACAGTCACTTAATGCACGTAACTTACGACCATTAACCCCTTCGCTTCGATGCCATTTCATCATCTATTCCTGCTGCTGTCTAACATTTTATCCAGCTCACAAATTAACTATTAGCAATTAGTGAAGAGTCAATCCCGCAGTCAAAAAAAAAAAAAAATCCTAAACAGCAAACAATAAGAGAAAGTAATACGTGGAAACTCGACAAAGGTTTTCATTGGCTGTATCTGATGACGTCACGCTCTGTGTTCCTTTCAACCTGCCTGTGTTGGCCACTGCTTCTGGCCAGTTCGGCGAGGGTTTACGGAGCTCTGCGTTGGATCAGTTTTTCTTGTTTTTCTTCGGTGTTTTATCTACCTGAAAGCATGCTTGCGGAAGAGACTTGAGGACAGTTTCTACACGAGGTGATAGAGCGAGAGGGAGGGTGTGAGCTAACTTGGCATCAATCACACGGAAGCAAGGTAAGAGTTTGTTTACATCTGGAGTTGATATTTTCGCAGCTTTGGGAGGCTTTCTCACACATGCTACTGAATTATTTCGAACAGTATACCTCATTATTATCCTTTATGCTATTTGTTATCCCTTATGCTGTCTATATCTTCTTTTCATCGACATGGATTATATAGATAACGCACAAGAATATGTTAACATGTCATAGGTAGAAAAAATCAAATGAGGAGGTGCTAGGGAGCTTCCTTGATCGACGAGACCACAAGCCCTTGCGAGTCTCTCATAAGTCATAATATTGACATTTTCTGTGTTATTCTTTTACTGTTTATTTTATCCTTATAGTCATTAACTTAAGGTGTTTTGTCTTCGTGTCATTAGTTTATAGGGGTGATGGGTTAAGGATGGCTGAAACAGTGTGGTGTAACAAATATGCGATGCAGACACGCCATGATGGATGTTGTACAGGCCCCTGATTGAGCGTGGCCACTCAACAGGCGTGACGAAGTAACATCATTGGTGTATCGGTATCTCGTATAACCGATTTGTTTTTCACCTAATGGAATTGGGCCACTCTCATAAGCCGAATACTAAGTCGTGGTTAGAGTTGCCATATCTGAACAGTCAAAATACCGGACGCCTCAGCTGAAACCCATGCTACCCCCCCAACACACACTTTTGCCCTTTGACGTTGATATATATATATATATATATATATATATATATATATATATATATATATATATATATATATATATATATATATACACACACACACTTCTGTACTGTATAACAAACTTTAATCTTTTTACATTATAATGGAAAACAGGCAGAGTTCAGAATTGGCTAGATTATGACTAAAAAATGCTAAAACTAGATGCAGGATAAGATCATAAAAATAACACATGCTGCAGTGTAACAATGAAAACTAATCCAATAACTGTGTACATTTACCATTTATTTTATGGGTATAACAGCACTATGGAAGAATAAAAAAAAAAGAGCTCGTGGCTGAACAACAGGAAAAGGCAGGACATATTAGCTACCTGCTAGCACTAAACCAGCCAAGTTGGCAACACTTAATAGTTGAAGAAAACAACGAAGATCTCTCTCTCTCTCTCTCTCTCTCTCTCTCTCTCTCTCTCTCTCTCTCTCTCTCTCTCTCTCTCTCTCTCTCTCTCGTTATTAGAGTTTAATGGTATATTATATTTTTTCGAGAGAAAGTGATGGAAGCTGAATTTCCGGACTTTTGGAGACTTTTTAAAATTCCTCCCGGACGAAGATTTTGACACCTAAATGCAGGACACGTCCGGGAAAATCCGGACGTATGGCAACCCTAGTCGTGGGTGTATGAAATTCAATATGCTTTATTTTCGGTGTTGGAATCAATCTTCTTGCTTACAATCAAGTCCATCCTCAAGTTTGATTACGGTATAGCTGTACTTAGCTATAATCTGAACTGAAAGAGGTTAGGGATCTTCGCTAGGCTAGAACAAAGGTACTACAGGTTCAGTTGATGTAACTAAACAATAATTTAAGGTACTTTTCATCTTATTCCTGCTAGCGACGGACTCCTTATTTAGCGTGAGAGTAACCTTGTGATGGAGGGGTTTGATAAAGCGTTAATTAACCCCTACGGTAAACATATCCTCCCTGAGATAAATACAATCGTTGGTAAACAGCAGGAACAAAATGAAAAGTACGGCACGCCAGCTGAAACTGTTCATTTCCTTTGTATACAAAGGCACTAGTATATATCTCACGCTTCGTTACGCTGTAACTCACTACATAACCGTGCAATAAAACTCAGTAACCCAAGAATACTGTAACTCACCTCGTTGACGTCTCACGACTTTATTCTGGCTGTGCTTGACGATCCACAGTTGACTAACCTATCTCCCTACTAGTACCTACGACCATGCTATCCAGATTGGTGGCGAGCGGTGAACAATGATAAACTACGTCATCGAAGCCTTTGCTCTCCCAGCGTAAATAGCTGCAACCGTCCTTCAAGCGTGCAGTGGATAGTTTTTGTAGTTTTGTATCTCCTGAGAGAGAGAGAGAGAGAGAGAGAGAGAGAGAGAGAGAGAGAGAGAGAGACCCGAAATGATTATTGATTTCATTTAGCCCTTCAACCCAAGTACGTAATTTGTAGTATTTTCCATCTGCTGTCAAACGACTTTAATCAGCATAACACCCTCTACTAGCAAAGTTAACAGCCTAAAATTATTACATCTTCCTTTTCAATGCTGAGTTATTACAAGAGATTAAAACTGAAAATGCTGTTAGTCACCGAGAAGTGCTATGGAAAGGATGTACAGTAGAGCCGCAATAGTGCTATGGAAAGGATGTAGAGCCGCAATAGTGTTATGGAAAGGATGTAGAGCCGCAATAGTACTATGGAAAGGATGTAGAGCCGCAATAGTACTATGGAAAGGATGTAGAGCCGCAATAGTACTATGGAAAGGATGTAGAGCCGCAATAGTACTATGGAAAGGATGTAGAGCCGCAATAGTACTATGGAAAGGATGTAGAGCCGCAATAGTACTATGGAAAGGATGTAGAGCCGCAATAGTACTATGGAAAGGATGTAGAGCCGCAATAGTACTATGGAAAGGATGTAGAGCCGCAATAGTACTATGGAAAGGATGTAGAGCCGCAATAGTACTATGGAAAGGATGTAGAGCCGCAATAGTACTATGGAAAGGATGTCGAGCCGCAATACCGTCTTTTTCTCTCACAGTGCTACGTGAAATGAGCTGCAGAAAGACGAAAATATGGGTCAAGATTGTGAAGCAGCCAATGTATTACTGAATTTTGTATCAAAGGCCCTTATGCTTAAATCTTAAACTGTAAAGTGGAGAGCAACTCCTATTTTGACGGTAATTTTTGGAACGCCTGTGGTTATTAGGTATGGTCAGCCTGCATCCCATATTACATAATGCAGTCAGCAGCCATCGAGGAAGGCCAGATACGTTCCATCACTGTCAAGTACTTCAAAAATCATCAAAATTTTGGAGTCTTCATCCCGGTTCTCGATTTCAGGTTTAATCATACAAGCCTACCCCCCCCCCCTGCTTCATAAATCTCTCTAAAGCTGAACAAACCCATGTAGTTTAAACATTACAAAATTAAACTAGAAAGCACTCAGATAGCGCATACCTCCACTAATGTCATTGCCATTGAAAAGGATCCGGATCCGGATCCGTGGATACAGCATCCAGACACGGATCCGCCCCCAAATTTAATAATTTCTCTCTCGGTTCATGGCCCACCTTTCTACAAAATTTCATTGAAATTCATTGAGAACTTTTGGAGATATTGTGCGGCATACTCCGGATCCAGGTCCGCTCCTGAATTTAATCATTTCTTCCTTGGCATACCCCACCCTTCCACAAAATTTAATCAACATCCGTTCATAACTTTTTGAGTAATCCTGCTAACAGACAGACAAACAAACGAACAACAAACGTGGACAAAAACATAACCATGGCGGAGGTAATAAGTAAATAAAATAAATTAATGAAATTGTCATCGGATTTGAGGGATTTCGATAGCAAGTCATTGATTCTACGTAAAGGATTAATATTCACACACACACACACACACACACACACACACACACACACACACACACACACATACACACAAACGTCTACATTTTTATCTCGAGAAATACTAAAAAACTATTTAGACATGAAAAATTTGTATTGAAAAGTAGGACTGCCGAAACAAACACATTCATGGTAGTGTGTGTGTGTGTGTGTGTGTGTGTGTGTGTGTGTGTGTGTGTGTGTGTGTGTGTGTGTGTGTGTGTGTGTGTGTGCGCGCGCGCCACCAACCATACAACCGCTTGTCACCTTTAATATGGTGAGGCGACTGACCTCACTGTTATGGCATGCAATTTTTATGCAATTGAAATATTTACATGCACCCATACACTGCTGACGCGTTTTTTTATTTTTTTTTTTCCTGCCATTAAACTTAAATTGGTATGGGAAATTTTTCGAATTGCAGGGAATAGTTGCCTTAATATACCCCTGTACTGCATTAGGCCTTCCCCAAAGCTGAAAAAAATAATCTGTAGGTAGCAAGATTATACGTAAAAAACACATCGCCATGTTTAAAGCATCCGTTTTGAGAGGAATGGCATCACTAAAATTCTACTTTGATCTTTTTAACAGTATAACGTTTTTTGTACCGCCTTCTTTCTACCTCAAGTCGATTTTGCATAGTTTATATAAGGCCTTCTTAGTAATGGGGGAGTTATTGGAGGCTGTCTTTAACTTCTACCGGCACGAAGTCATTCCTTACTGGACTGTTGTGGTGTTATCAAAGAATGAAAAAAAAAAGAAACAAAAAAGCGATACTATATTGCCATCAGAAATTTTCCAGGCTGTCACCTTTTAATATTGAGAGGTGACTGACCCCACTGCCATGCTAACCTATATTTTTTAATCAATGGGAATCTTCATTGTTTTATTCTTCCTACGATTTAATTAAGTTTTGAAGTGATCTCGCGTCGTCTAAGGGTCCAGGCGAAAAATAAAGACTTACTAGTGAATGGGTTAATGACTCGTGTTGTCGATGTTTTTCTTCCCCCTTTTCCTCGATGTTCTGTAAATTAGGTCCCTTGTGCACTGTTCGTTCAGTATATAAATCGATTAAACTCAGTGACGCAATTTTAAATTTTGCGAAGATGTCATATTTCCCGAGAAGAATATATTTTCCCTATTTATTCGTGGAGCGAGTGTTCTCTTTAAAACCGCTCACTGCACGACTTCACGGCTGTATATCGGAGCCGACTGGCCTGAAGATTACCATTCATGTACAACCAAATTATTCCAGTTACATTATCTGTGTCTTATGCGTTCTATAATGAAAAATTTTGGTGATAATTCAGGACGTCAGTGATAATCGTTACGAGTATTGAATTATGAAGCTCCGACACTAGTTTATTAGTTTCACTGTTTGCCAACAGATTGTGTACACGCTTATGCATGGGGGGCGGAGGCGTGGGGTGCGTGTGCATGTGTATGCACATGCATGCATGTACGCGCGTGTGCGTTTGCATGTGCGTGATGCATGTTTGCGAGCGCGCGCAGGTGTGCATATGCATTCGCTTGTATCTGCGCGGGTGCGTGTGCATGCATGTGTGCGTTTGCATGTGTGTGTGTGTGTGTGTGTGTGTGTGTGTGTGTGTGTGTGTGTGCGCACATGCGTGTGTGCGCGTGCGTGGGCATGTGCGTGTGTGCCCGCCTGCCTGCGAGAGCGTTTTTATTTTATTCATTTATATATATATTTGTGTGTGTGTGTGTGTGTGTGTGTGTGTGTGTGTGTGTGTGTGTGTGTGTGTGTGAGAGAGAGAGAGAGAGAGAGAGAGAGAGCGCTTCCGTGCGACCGTGTATGTGTGTTCGTCCGTGTGTGCGTGCGAACGTGTGTGTGTTTGTGTGCGAGCAAGAGGAAGTTAAAGTTCATATTCTCGGTGTCTCAGTAAACTTCCTGGGATCCCATCCTGAACGATTTCTTTTGCTTGTTACACTTTTAACATCCTATTGTATTTTCTTCATATCATTTCACTGTTGACATATTTTGTATCAGTTAAGTGCAAGAGAATATTGATACGTAGTGTGCAGAATAAATCGCTAAGGAAGAAGTGCTACGAAATCTCCAAGACCAGTTGGAATACGGCTCTGAGACGCTGGACGAAAGACAGAGGTGATAGAGCATTGACATCAGGTGCTGGTGTACGGGTGTAGGTGAGGAGAGGAAGAAGGCGGTTCTTTTGTTGTCACCAAGTATGGGAAAATATGGCCTTGTGTTTAATGCTTTTTAAGTTAAATTTACATAGCGATTTGACTGTGTAGGTTTGTGTGTGTGTAAGTATGTGTGTAGGTTTGTCTATGTATGCCGGCTAGTATTTATGTATGCATGTAGGTATGCAGGTCAATATGTATGTATGTATATATGTACGTATAAACTACGTGACGACACCTTTTTTATAATCCAGGTTAGCCAAGACAAGTGCCTGGTAGACTTCAAGTTACTTCCCTGCTGAATCGAATATTCCCTTTTGCGGAAAACATTCTTAAAATTACCATACATTCACATTATCAAAGCACAAGCGCTCATTAACCACTGCTGGCTGTATATGACGTAAAATTATAAAACGAAAACAAAAAGCAAGCTCCTTCCGTAGTTAGGGATGTAGACACACACACACACACACACACACACACACACACACACACACACACACACACACACACACACACACACACACACACACCTCTTCCCTCTCCAAACCCTAACCTCTCCATCTCCTGCCTCATTTCCCCTCCCCCCCCACACTATCATTTGCCTGGTGGAAATGTGTATACCCTAGGCTGGGAGGAAGGGGAAGAATTATATATAGTCACGACTGCTTCTGCTGTATTCATTTATATATATAAAAGAGCCGCCTTGTTTGTTTGTCCTTCAATCACGCTCAAACCAAGGGCCAGACACCGCCAGATCCATATATATTCTGAATCAGGGTGACCCAAGGATGGTTTTAGGGGGTCAAAATTCAGATCTGGGTCATTTGAGGTCACAGGTAATACACGCTCGAACGACTGGACCCAGTAGCCTGATTCTTGCCATGGAGACTCACATGATCACCAGTTCGGACAAGGGCTATATTAGGTCACCGGTTGAAGGTCATTGGAGGCCACCGGTAATACACGCTCGACCGACTGGACCCAGCAGCCAAATTTTTTACATGGAGACGGACATGACCTCCAGTTAGGATATAGGCTATTTGAGGTTGACCTCCGAGGTCATTTGAGGTCACGAGTCGGACGTCATTTGAGGCCACCGGTAAACAAGTGCGCACAAATGGTGTGCGTTAGTCTGCGAACACTGAAACAGAAAGTTCCTGGACTTGTTATAATCCCTCTTCAAAACCATAAGAGGTACATGTTCTTTCTGGAGTAGAAAGATTGAACTAAAACAAATAGCATTAGAGTGTTGGCCTTTCTGACCCGGCAACGCCGGGTACCCCTGCTGGTATATGGTATACAACCCGAGAAAAATCACGCTTTTGACCTCAAATCTTGTCTTTGTAATTTTTTCTGTTATTCTTATTCTTATTCTTATTTTTATTGCGCGACCAGATTATTTTATTGAAGATTAGCGATGCCTGCTCGTGCCGTACTGATTATTGAAGCTTAATTTCATCTCTCCAGTTCGATAGGCAATCCCCAATAGTATAAAATCGTCTAAAGAGCACAAATAAAATAAAACATGGAAATCGAAGTAAAAAATTTAACCCCTTCAAGAAGGGTACCTTTTCTGTCCGCTGACGACTTTACTACACCCACACTCGCGATTTCGAGGCTGGGTTTATATTTTAATCGACTCGCGCGCGTGCGTGCGTGTGTGTGTGTGTGTGTGTGTGTGTGTGTGTGTGTGTGTGTGTGTGTGTGTGTGTGTGTGTGTGTGTGTGTGTGTGAGAGAGAGAGAGAGAGAAATAATTGACTTTATCAGATTTTAGTCAAACTCAGTGGAAATGCTGAGCCAACCAATATCCTATTGTCTTTTTTTACAACAGGTCAGTGGTCAAGGTCACACGGCTAGGTTAAATGTTGGCCCAGTAAATCAACTTAGTTTTTATCCAATTTACACCAAACTTGAAGGGAAAGTTAGAGAACAAGGCAAGTATATAGTAGGTGAATAAAGAAAACAATTAGTTGGAGGTCAGTGTCTCAGGACTAGGTGTGTTCGACCCGCGTGTGTAATTGTTAACAGAATAACTTAAGAGCTGATGTTATGGCAACATTGCCTGACAAACTGATCAATCAAAGCACCATTTAGAGGTAAGGTCTTTCATTTTCTGGTGTGTAGCGTTTCGCCCTGTTTCGGGCTTAAGCAGACTCTAGTCATCTCTGTCGGTACCGTTCCTAAATATATAGTACACATAGACCTGCCTACGGGAGGGGTGAGGAAAAGGGGGTGAAGCGATTGTCCTTCGCTCTGAGACTAAATGAAAGAGCTTATTTTCTCCTCTCATCGGGCGCCAGTCCACGTGCATGCTTATAGACTGATATACTAACAAATAATATGATTTCCTGATATGCTTATAAATATGTATACTCAAAAATAAACATTGCGAGAAATTTAGGGTGCTTCAACACAAACTATCCAATGCCCTACAACTGGGGACAAGCATATTGCTCTATTTTCAGTCAAATAACAATTGCATCGCTGCCCAACCAGGTCGTTGCACACTTGTTCCTGCGGTGGGCCCTCGGGCTTCGTCCTCGAATTTCAATCATTTGCAGCTGCAAGGGTTCGGTTCCAAACATTTCGCAGTTGCAACAGAATGGCTGAATGCGTGGAGAATCTGTTTACATAGCCGAATGCGTCACATAGCACCGGTGCCAAAGGTACCAGAATATTATATTAATTCATGTGTCGTATTTGTGTTTTGAAGATGACCAGTTTCCAACGATTCATGTTTTCCTCCCTCCCACTAGGAGTTGTTTCAGTTGCACAGGACTGGCTTAAAAACTATGAATTCTCCTGCAATAGTTTTTGCAACACTGCACGCAGAATTGTTTATCGATCGATGTCAGTTATATACATTTTCTTGGGGAAAAAGTGATTTTGTGCGATATTTGACTTAAAATGAGGACAGGTTTAAACCTCGCCTCCTGATGCATGTAACCGACGAATAACAGCTTCCACGCCGGACAGCCCCTGCCCTAGGGTTTCCACGTAATGTTGAGCCAATGAGAGCAATCATTAGGGGTCAAACCACCCCTTGAAAAATTTCCATCGACATAAAACTGAAATTGACCCATCAGTGACCCAATTGCAACCACTTTGCCAAGTTTCATCGCAGTCCTTTTTCCAGTTTCGCCCCCCTCCCCTCGACACACACACACACACGGGTAGGATAGTAGTACATTAGAATATGAAACTCTTACTTAGTACAGTATTTAAGAAGCTATATTAGGCTGGGAGAATGGCAGTACTGTGCTTCGAAGGCCACTAATCACCTTTATTATTTATCGTTGCTGTTTTTGTAGGTGATGATGATGGTGGTGGTGGTGACTGTGTTGTAATTATTGTTACTGTTGCCCCAGGTAAATGTCAACGTTAACCCAGTGGACAGCCGGTTGAAATTGCCCTCTTCCTACTGTCCACCATCCTCCTCTCGGGGAACAGGGACGAGGCTGAGGGTCGTTTGTATAACCAAGCTGCGGAACCAGAGATATACATCGGTGTCACCACCGGAAGGCGTCCTGCCATTATCGCAGTAAAGTGAATCGATAATATATCGTACATAATGCCCGTAATGTTAGCGAATAGGACAGCGGAGAATAGTCTGGTATTTCCGTCATAAATCCTTCTGCAGATGACACTCGGGGCTTAGTAGCACCTCTTCCTTAGCGATTTATTTTGCACAGTACACCTTATAATTTTCCTGAGTAGTATTTATATCGTCTGAATATCGATCGACGTACTTTGCATCAATAACATATGAGAGGATATTAAGCTGTAGAGTATAGAGTAAATTGCTGAGGAAGAGATGTTACCAAATCACAGCCACTTAAAATTCAACCCATAATGTAAACACGCACCACTCTGCCAGGGTAACAAGATAAATAGGGTCATGGAGTCCTGTTCATATTTTACCAGGCTTCATTACTCTCTCTCTCTCTCTCTCTCTCTCTCTCTCTCTCTCTCTCTCTCTCAGGCAAATATTTCTGAACTGCTGCTCTGAAGAGATAATAGTGTGAATTATGTTATGCTTATATGACTGTGAAAGACTAACAGACCACAAATCAGAGTTGTGAAAGTGGGAAGAACCTTGAGTACTGAAGTGGACTTTTATCGGATCTTAAATATGATGATAGTGGCTTTATTTATTATAAATTCATTAATGTAACGCCATGAATGTTATTAAATTATCTATTGCGTTATATCAAACCATTATTACACGAGTATATGTGGGAGCGCCTACTACCTTCTCTCTCGATATAGAGCTACCTTTAGGTGACTCTACACTGAGTGACAAGTAAGATAATTTCTTGCAGCCCATAAAACCATATACTACACTATAATAACCACAAAGCCTACAGACTCCTTGCCTGTATAGTGGGTTACGGTGCTCCAGCTGGATGTAGTCGATAACGGCTTACATTCTAGAACTGGTTGGAATTTACTGCTCATATAATGCAACTCTGGGATGAGCGACTGATCACCCTAGTCTGTAATGTTAGGACTAAGTAGCATAGCCACGGGCCCCTATGCTCTTTACAGGATAATTAAAGATTTAATGAGATTGCTATATAATTTATTTACAGTAACATTCTGTTATTTATCAAAGTAAGTGAAAATACGTGATCAGTTCACATAAAAAGAAAAGAAAATATAATCGCTGGCTTTTGAATTACTGCGCGAATCAAGTTACAATTTCGCTGGGTAACCCTTCGCTCTCATGACGCATATTCCATTTTGTTTTAGCTCATACGAGATGGTTATGTTCACCTTCTAACTAACTTTCAAGACGAGGGGGTAGGTATCGCACCAGCATTCTTATCGGGTATGGAAGCTCCCTAACACCGCTTTCTTAGCGATTTATTTTTGCATATGTCGTTAATATCCTTTTGCACGTTATTTATGCAGAGTGTGGCGATATTGGAAGGATCTGAATTACAAAAGGGGGAAGCAAGGTATAATAAACAAAACAAATCACTGAGGAAATGGTGTAAGGGAGCTTCCTTAACCGACGAGAATACTGGAGTTCCTCCCCATCGCTCGGATATCGTTTTTCTTTGTGTGTGTGTGTGTGTGTGTGTGTGTGTGTGTGTGTGTGTGTGTGTGTGTGTGTGTGTGTGTGTGTGTGTGTGTGAGAGAGAGAGAGAGAGAGAAGCAAGCTAACTAACCTGATCCTGAGGGTAAGACAGCAGTGTGTGATGTGGTGCTGGGAGGTTGGTGATATGGAAGAGAGGGAGACAGGGTTAGCCTCACTGTGGATGGACGTCATATATGTCTATTGTATGGGGTGTATTAAAAAGGGATCATAACCAGATTACTCCAGGTCTTTCACTTTAACTTGGCCCGGGTTTCGTCCTTTTATAGCCTGTTTCACGTGGTACAGTGACAGGAAAAGACAATGCTAAGGCTGTACTTCCTTACCATAGCTCTTTTTCGTGACTAATATATTTTACTGTTGATCCCTTTTTACAGCTTGGCATTCAAGATAGTGAGATGGGATTTTTAGGCCAAGTTAGAATAAAAAGAGTATAGCTAAAGAGGCCTCCAAAAGCTATATATATCACCGGTCATCTCGTTTTTTCATATTTTCTCATTAAGCTATTTATTCTCGTTTGGTTGTGAAGTATTTGGTATCTGTATGGATGAAATGTAATGACAGAGTCTTTTTCACGTCTTAAGGAGATTATATAAGTACGGCCTTAAGTGGGTTTGGAGATTTTGTAACACCTCTTCCTTAGCTATTTACTCTGCCCATTACACCTCAATATCCTCTTGTGTGCTCTTGATGCAAACTACCGTATGTCGATTAAAAAAAAAAAAAAAAAAAAAAAAAATGAGGTTAAAATATGGGTCTTTTAATGTGGCTTTTAACATTTCTTAAGACCTCATTCATGGCGATTTATTCCGTATATTGCACTTCACGATATATCTTGTATTTCTTATGCGAACGAGTTCAATAGTGAATCCATAAAAATATAAAACGTTTAAATGAATAAAAGTAAATAAATCGGTTAGGAAGAGACATGCACATCGATGTTAACTCTTAAATAGTTATCATGTATGTTCGCATACGCCAAACTTAACAAGGACCTCCTCTGACGTACCGGGCATGTCCATGCAAAATTTCAGCTCATTCTACCCAGCGGTATGACATCTAGAAGGTTCCCATTGTCTGGCTTAGAAGTTCTCGTGGTTGGCATGCAACTGATCGTGCACAATTATAATTTACACCATCGTTGTCAACTCGTCGTTTAGCGTCTTTTGGTGTATGGCACGTTGAAATCCGAGGGGTCAAATGTGGACAGACACACACAGAGATCACTTATTTACATAGCATTATTGATGCTACGAAATTTTCCAAAGAACCTAGGCCCGTATTCTTGTTCGATAAGGAAGCTTCCAAACATCTTTTCATAAGCAGTTTATTTTATTACACACTACTCCTTTGTGTTATGCAAATCCTTCCAATATCGCCATACTCTGCATAAAAAAAACATCCAAAATTATAGTAACCGCCCATATCGAAAAATTAATCGCTGAGGAAGATGTGTTAGGGAGCTTCCTTAACCGACGAGAATACGAGTCCTAGAATATGGTCCAAAGTTCTTTTTAAATATTGCTAACACCAGACTATTTTTCGTTAGTAAAGGCGCTTGGTTATGAGGGGAAGAGAATCAGACTTATTTCCTTATTCCCAAGAGAATAAATAAAATCAACTTATTTTTTATTTAGTGTTTATTTACCAGTCGGCACAAGCCCTAATTCACTGGGGTAAGATACAAGAGAGTGTGTTGTAAGCAAAATAAATGGCTAAAAAAGGTGTTTGTGTAGTTAGCAAAATAAATAGCCAAAGAAGAGATGTTTGTGTCAGTTAGACTGAGGCCTGTAGAGCCTCTTGAGATTGGATGGTTCACTAACTTCAGGTATTTCATTCACTGTCACATTAGTCAGCAGTTCCCAGGAGAAGCTACGATACCTCTGTTTTTGTTACTGCGAGAGTCCTCCCATCCCCCTTTGTCTGTCTGTCAATCTACCTGTCGCTATATGTGTATCTGTCTCTTAAAACACACACACACACACACACACACACACTACACTACACCGCTCGCTGGTGCAGTGGTAACGTTCTCGCATGCCAACTGGTGGACGGGAGTTCGCGCCTCGCTCAGGTTGCGAATAGTTTTACTGACGAAGTGGGTGGTTACTGTCCCCCTTGAGCAAGGGGACGGGTGTGTGCGTGTGTGAAGGTCACAGCCTTGCCCTTAGATCGGACTATATGAGCTCTCAGCTCCCTTCCGGGAGGGTAAAAAGCTGACGATCACGACCATCAAGTGATCCTGACCGACCCGGTGAATTACACACACACACACACACACACACACACACACACACACACACACTACTCTGAACGATGGGTATAGGGCGTATTTCCTATCAGTGTACTATATATCTAAACTATTACCACATTCTCGCTGGAAGGAGGTGAAGAAGGAGACCGAGAATGTGGTGAAGAAATGAAGTGTGCGAGTATGTAAAGCAGGCTGATGGTGTGTGGGAAAAGGGGTAGTTACTGAATAGGAACCAAAACGCCTTGAGCTTCACTTCTCGAGACCATCTCACATGATGCGGCGTGAGGCAATTGATAGATTCTCTCTCTCTCTCTCTCTCTCTCTCTCTCTCAAGGTTCAGGCACGACAGATGAGCGTTCCTCCTTTTAGGCAAAATTTGATTAATACATTTTTCATTCTGGAGAAAACTATATCAGAGAGAGAGAGAGAGAGAGAGAGAGAGAGAGAGAGATAAAGAGAGAGAGAGAGAGATAAAGAGAGAGAGAGAGAGAATCAGTCCCTCTCATCAATCAGACTGGACAGCGATTCATTGAAAGTGTTACGCAGACCACACAGACCTAGTGCTCCCAGAGACGTGGTAATACATTAATATTAACCCCGAAATCTAGTTATATGCCAAGTGAGGCGAAGATCAGTCTAATTAACGTAGTAAATGAAAACGGATTAGATTTTTGCCTGTCGACTTTGCGGGAATCATTAATTAAGACATTTCGTTTTCTTCCTAAGTTCGTCTTCCCCTAAAACACGATCAGCAATTTAGTCCAGATTCTTAATTATACTGCTGGCTGAAGAGGGACAAACGGTGGGAGAAACTATGTCCAAGAGTCTGGCCAGTTCAATCACACCCTCCTTCATTTTCTCCACCTCCCCCCCACCATCATCATCATCATCGTCATTACCACTACCACCACCACGACCAAGAGCACTATTCCAACCAAAAGTTGAAATGGAATCCACACCGCAAGAAAAAAACTGACAAAGAGAAACTTAAAATTTCTGTCCAGTAAAATGGGCCCCACACTCATTCACTCATCATTCACGCCCCCGGAATCCTGACTCCACATCATAGGCATAAACATTCACACTTACATACCGTACTTCTTACCACATATCAGCCCATTACACACGGATGACTTTCACCACCGGAAAACACACACACACACACACACACACACACACACACACACACACAACAGGGGTGATGAACTGCTCTGAGTGATTAAATATGGAAATAAGTGGCATGTAAAAAACGAAGAAACACGCAGATGTGAAAGAAGAGGGAGTGTCAGAGGAGGGAACGAAAATTTCCAATATGACCTACAAACTTTAGCTCATTCAGCAAGCGAGCATCTCTCTCTCTCTCTCTCTCTCTCTCTCTCTCTCTCTCTCTCTCTCTCTCTCTCTCTCTCTCTCTCTCTCCTTTTTTTTTTTCTTGTCTTCTCATTACGATCTGGTTCAGCTTTAGACCAACTTTTATAACTGAATAGGTTAAAAAATAGCTTATTAAGGCCTTTGGAATAAAATAGGCCTTATTTGATACGATTATAATCATGTGGAATCTGTATAAATTAACTACAAAGGACGTCATACAGATTTATGTGTTTCATCTAAGGGGAAGACTAGTATTTATTTTCATTAGATTATTTCACTTGGAACTGTAAAAGCTGCGCAGTTAGGAGATATTTCTTAACCTCTCCAATATGACAGTTATATATTTATAAGATCTTATTCATCTATCTATATACAGTATATTTATTTACTGCAACCTTCAGATTATTTTTATACATCCTAGGAAGGAGTATTAGCAGTGAAAGTATATTATGTCCTTATGTAGTTGCTAAAGTTCGAAAAGTAAATCCTAGGATAAAAAATCGTCAAAATATAGCAAGAATAAAAGCAAATCATTGTAGTGAAGGGGTTAATGACGCTTGTGTAGTAGAGAGTAATAAATTTTAATCACGCTGAGAGAGAGAGAGAGAGAGAGAGAGAGAGAGAGAGAGAGAGAGAGAGAGAGAGTAGTGTTCTCGTGGAGGTGGCTTACTAGCACGTCTCCCTTACTAATTAAATTCCTCTAATGGCGCATTAATATATTTTCTTATGTTAATTACGGAACTATGTCGGTAATAAAAATATACAAGTAACATGCAAGAGTATATTAATGAGCAGTATGCAGACTGAATCGCTAAGGAGAGGTGTTGGTAAGCTTACAATAGCACTATACTAGGGATGGATCCAAGATGGTGTGTATTGTTTACGTGGTTTTGTAAACATTTTGAAGCACGTGACTATAATTGTGAAACGCCTTTTTTTTTTTTTTTTTTTTTTTTTTATCACTCACGACAATGCTGCGGATATAATGTTTCGCCCGGTGCGTGCGTGCGTGTGCATTTGGGGTGAGTGGGGGTAAACAACATGAGATTGTGGTGGATGGTGGGGCAAGGCAGCAGTAGTACAACCTGGGAGGATAGGTATTGTAGAGTTGTCAGTATGGGCGTGGTGGTGATTTAATTCAAAGTTTTTTTCTAGGCTGAACAACAAGAACAAGAGGAGAATAAGCAGGTACCAGTCATATCTCAACCGACTGATGCATCACACTGTAGGTACTTCAAAAACTTGATCTGTACTCCTCCCCATAATTTAGCCCAGGCATTTGTCCCTTTACAGCTTATTCCACTAAGCTAAGTGGCAGAAAAAGATAATACTGCATCTCTGTGCCCTCTCATAGCACTTTTTCAAAACAGGCAATAAATGTTTGTGTTAATCTACTGTTTTCACCTAAGTGGCAGATAAAGACAATGCTGTGATTCTACATCCTTTCCATAGCAGTTTCTTGGGACTAGTATAATATTCTAGAGGTAACGTAATCTCAAGTAACAACTTAGCATGAGAGAGAGAGAGAGAGAGAGAGAGAGAGAGAGAGAGAGAGAGAGAGAGAGAGAGAGAGAGAGAGAGAGAAATTAGGTCGTTAAAATGAAGAGTATAATTCGTAGCGAAGGTGACCTCAGCGCGGCCCATCAAAATATTTCTTAATGCCATAATAAAGGTGAAGTAAGAAGGCTGAAAAAATAAACAGTATGAGTCAGCAATGAGAG
>NC_137019.1:35312227-35364727 GCF_032717465.1 Coenobita brevimanus
TGGTATGGTATGGTATGGTATGGTGTGGTATGGTATGGTATTGATATGGTAGGAATGGTATGGTATTGATATGGTAGGTATGGTATGGTATGATATAGTATGATATAGTATGATACAGTATGATATGGTAGGTATGGTGTGGTATGATATGGTAGGTATGATATGGTATTATGATTTGGTAGGTATGATATGGTATTATGATTTGGTAGGTATGATATGGTATTATGATTTGGTAGGTATGGTTTGGTATAGTGTGGTATGGTATTGATATGGTAGGCATGGTATGGTATGGTATGGTATGGTATGATATAGTATGATATGGTAGGTATGGTATGGTATGGTATTGTATGATATAGTGCGATATGGTAGGTATGGTGTGGTATGATATCGTAGGTATGGTATGGTATATGATTTGGTATGGCATGATATGGTGTGGTGTGGTGTTTGTTGTGGTGTGATGGTGCGGTGTAGTAGCCTGTCTTTAACACCATAATACGCTCATCACATCACACACACCATGCTCAACCTTTCCCATTCAAACATAAGATCGGACTTTAAGTGACTTCGGGGACCTCAGCACCTCCTTCATTGCAATTTACTCTGCGCATTACACCTCGGTATCTACACGTTTATTATTAATGTTAAGTCGGTATTAAAGCCATGGAGAGAAAATACAAGATAATGGTAAGGTATAATATGGAAGGCAAATCGCTAAAGAAGAGGCGCAACGGAGCTTCTTACGTCACCTAGAGTACGGTCGTCGGTAAACAGTCAGCTCACGTTAGCAAGATTTAGTCAACAGTATTTCAGGCACGAACATAGCAAGATAAATGGATGCCACTTCTTGCCATGTTCGTCTGTAGTCAGCTGGATGAGAAGGCTAGAGTTGTCTGTTGTGTGAAAATTAATAGGTAAATGGTACTCCTATAGCATTAACACTCAGGTTCCTGTGACTTTAATCAGCAGAATAAAATAGTCTTGCGTTAGCTAGAGTAAAATATAAGGGTTTTGCTGACGAGAAAAGGGTTAATGATGACAGTATTATTACTTAAGCTGAATAAAATCGTCTGTCATTAACTAGAATGCAATAGACTAATTGCCTCGACCATGAAAAGGTTAAATTACTTCCACCTCCTGTTATTTACCGCAGCGTGGTTGTATTATCCTGTATAATATCTCTTAATACTAATACTCAGGCAGGAAAGTTCCTTCGATATGAGGGGGTATTTTACTTTTCTTTCTTTTTTTTTACTGTCATGGGATAACCATCTCATTATCAGGACACTTTTTTTTTTTTTTTTTTGCTCCAGTTATGGTCAGACGATTTCATTCATCTGGGTACCAAAAAGAGCCTGAGTGTGTTGATACTGGTACCTTTACCCCTCATGGTATATTCTACTCCACCTAACGCCAGACAATTAGGCTATATGCAACTGAGCGAGTGAGTCATGGGAGCCTGAGTGCTAAGCTGGAAGGGAAGAAGTTAGAGAGGGAAGGTAGAGTAGGTGAAATGGGAGGCAGTATAGGTGTATGGTGTAGGCTTTTTGCAGGGTGTATAAGAACAATATACTATGTTTAAGGGAGATATAATAGATGCAAAGGTAGCTGGCGTTCTGAGAGAAGATTGAGGCTTTGCAAATAATAGTTTTCCTCCTTAAAGGTCCGTGCACAGTCCAGAGGAAATAATCTCAGCCTTTTTCTTCCTGCCTCACTCCTCCTACCCTCTCTCCTCACCTACCCTCCTCCTCCCTTCCCTCCTCTCCTCCTCCCTTCCCTCCTCTTCTCCTCCCCTTCCGTCCTCGCTTCCTCCCCTCCCTCCTCTCCTCCTTCCCGTCTCTCCTCCCTGGGTTAACCTCAATTTTCTCTCCGTCCTCAAGAGACTTCCCGCTTCCTCCTCACTCATGTGTTGGTAACGCTAAGGTGCTTCATCCTTCTCTCTTACTCCTTCATCTTCTTGGCCTACTCTCGTAACAGCAGAGTGTGTGTGTGTGTGTGTGTGTGTGTGTGTGTGTGTGTGTGTGTGTGTGTGTGTGTGTGTGTGTTTTAGTAATATCATCTGGTTGACTTAGGGGGAAGCGTGTGGTGCATTGGTTTACACATCCAGCTCGCAGCTAAAGAACCCGGTCAGACTGGTGGACTCAGTTTGTTTCCCCCTTGCCCCTGTTTACCACGGTTCTGGAGAGGTACGTCTTGGCAAGGTGGTACTGCAAATCACCACACGGCTCCACTGCCCAGTTATACAAACGTTCGCCCGTTTCCTCCCCTCTTCCAGAAGATAATGATGTTAGGTCACAGTTTTTTTTTCTTTTTTTATGCGAGGAAGAAGGAAGCAAAGGCCAGGAGCCCGCAAACCGTTCCTTCCAAGAAATAACAAAAACAATACAACAGAGAGCCAAATTCAAGATCCGTTCATTTCGAGATGCCTGGACACTGCGTCAGAAAGACTGGAGATCATAGGAAGTAGGAAATACAGAAAGAGGGAGACAGTTCCAGAGTTGACCTCTTGCATAAATGAAGGACTGGGAGTAACGGTTAACTCTTGCATTAGGGAGTTGGACATAAAAGGGATGAGAGTTTGTTGCTAGACGGGTGCTACACGCCCATCGTAGAGGTGGAGGGATGCAAGTAGACAGTTCAGAGGAACAGTGACCATTGAAGTAGCGATAGAAAAGAGATAAAGGTGCAACAGTGCGGCAAAGAGACAGAGGGTGGAGGGAACCAGTAAGGGGAGAGTTAATGAGACGAAAAGCCTTTAACGCCACCCTATTGAGAAGAGCTGAATATGGGGACCCTCCCCACAAATGAGAGTTGTACTCTACACGGGCGAATAAAACTCGTGTATAAAGCTGACAACTGTGCAGGGGTAAAGAAGGTACGGAATCGGCTTAGCACACTTAATCTCTTGTAAGCACATTTTTACAAGAGATGTAATATGATATTGCCAAGATAAGTCCCGAGAGAATGAAACTCCAAGTATGTTTAAGGATGATGCGGGGTTGAGCTGGATATTATTAAGCATTAGCGGGTACTCCTGCGAAAGATTTTGTTGGGTTGAAAGGTGTATGAACTGAGTCTTTGATGCGTTAACGAAACAAAATATTATTGATGACCTTATGGGTGAAAAATGGTCTTCCTCATAATTCACCCATAAGGTCCTCAGTAACTGTACATGAGGTTTGTTTTAAAATTGAGTCCTTGCTGATGTACCTTTGTAATAATCAAAACTAGCCCTTGAAAAGCCTTTTTAAGTTTCTCTTCAGATAATGAGAAGTGTACCGTATTCTTGTGAGAGATATTTGATCACTGAATTTGATGGCATGCTGTATATCATCATTCTCTGCCATCAGTAGACAGCTTAAATCGACACGGAAAGGACTGTCGTTGTGAAGTGGTTAATGAAGACTTTAAGTCCTCTTGTCTGAAAAGTGTACTCTAAGCTGCGTAAGATGGTGTTACAGTAGCTACAATATTGTCATCATTCACTCCTTTTTTGTATCATCAGAAGCACAGGGGCCCTGGTCTAGGACGCTTATTACCGACATTTAAGGCCAGAATGACCAGTCGTTAATCCTTAAGTTGCAGTATGTGAGCAATAAACCCTAATAATCCTTCGAATGTAAACCCTTATAGGCCATATGATTTGACTGCCTTAGCCCTCTAGACCACCAGGCGTCTATTTGGTTATATGGTACCGCCCTGCGTAGTGAATATTTCCCTTGGTTACAGGAAATAATCAATTTGGTTTGTCACTCATTGCAGTCACCTGAAGACAACACTCCATACCGTAAAGTGAATGGATGGTGGGTGTCCCTTCTACAACACCAGCATCTACAATAATAATAATAATAATAATAATAATATAAAAAAACAGAAAATGAAAGAAAGAATATAAAAATTTACGGCAGTGAAAGAGCTGGTTATGAATTTTGGACGATTCTTGCCCTCGGAACAGCTGTAACAATCTGATTTTCGCGTGCAGATGAATTTGCTTGTGAGTTGGAGCTGTAATCGGTGTGCTTACATGTGATGAAATCAAGACACTACCTCATCTTGAATAATGAGTTGTAGGAACACCAAATATTAGCCTTATTTATGAGTCAAGAATGAGTCTCTTTGGCTACTAATCAAATCAACTCTCCATTTTGACCACACTTTTGAACACGATGGGTTCTCTGCAGACAAAGACACAGGTATCTTTGCAAAATTTGACGAATACATAGCGGAAAATTTGACCCAGCTGATACACGCAGTAATGGAGATATGGTTTTCGTTGTGTTTCACTAGCTGTCAATTCCCTTTAGACAGACGTGGAAAGTTAATACCTGTAGTTTCTTTGGCCCCATTCTCGTCGGTTAAGGAAGATCCCTAACACTTCTGTCTAAGCGATTTATTTTATTTGCTACATTCTTTTGCCCTCTTGTGTGTGACATAAATCCTTCCAGCATCTTCATTTTCTGCATAAAAAACGCCAAGAAGGATAATAAAATAAATCGCTGAGGAAGAGATGTTAGGGAGCTTCCTTAACTGAGAAGAGTACGAGCCTTTGACTTTACCCTTCATTAACATAGGTTTACTATAATTGTCTGGTGGCAAAAGGGACATAATTATACGCCATTATGCTGAAGCCTTGAGTGGTGTGTTAATGACTCTGTGGTTCATGTCACCGGCCATGCTGCTTAATGGTTCTCCTACTTAATGTGCTTCCTCCTGCCTTGCTTCTGGTTTTTGTCTTATATTTGTTGGTGGGATTTAAATTTAGGATGATGATGATGACGATGAAGTGCTTCCTCATTGTTTCTGTATCTTAACTGGGAAATAATGCTTGAATGATGATGATGATAATGATGATTCTGCTACTGTGCTTTCTCTGTTTCTGTATCTTATCTCACCCCATCTCTTAAGTGGGTAATAAGCTTGGGTGATGATATTAATTTTCCTGCTGTTGTCCTTTATCTTTCCCGGATCTCACCCCATCTCATACGTGGGAAATAATGTTATATTGGTGATGATGATGACTGAGCCACACTGTATGTACGTATGCGCGAATATACTGTGTGTATATATATATATATATATATATATATATATATATATATATATATATATATATGTGTGTGTGTGTGTGTGTGTGTGTGTGTGTGTGTTGTAGTGGCCGGCCTGCTCGCATTTGACATGGCCGAGCAGCTCTGTTACTTAGGTTTAAGTTATTGTACACACATCTTTTTAAATATAGTTTTTATTCCACCTCGTGAGAAACGAAGTGGAATCTTTGGTTAGACCATGTACACCCGAAAGCACTAATCTCTCCCCCTTGTTAGCCGGAGTCGCGGCCAGTGAGCGACCAGGAGATCGAACACCCCACACCCACCGCCCCTACCCCAACCCCAAACCGTTGTTGGATATATGTGGGACGGCCAGAGCTGGTGATGTTACAATGTGTCATGACTGTTTTTATATACAATCAGAATCAGTAGGGGTAAATATATAAAAGCATTTAATGTGTAATACTATGCTGGTATCCACAACATACGAGAAAGGCACGAATATGAAAGAAGACATACAACGTATTATGTGTTATTGACTATATACTTACATACTATATTATAATGTAACTACAGATAAGTATAGTATAGCATCTGATGAAAGATGTAATATCGTTTCTTATACATTCTCACTCCCACCTCCATCACCCTTCTCTCTGATTTGCTGTCTCCACCAAACGCCTCTCATACCCTGTCATCCCCCACCCCCACCCATTCTTAACCAACATAAAGATAATGATGAAAAGATCTGTAAAGTATTAATCATATTGTGTTATCACACGCTTCTGCATTACCACCAACAAATAAAAAACCATACAATACTCCGGTATACCTGCCAACCATTTCATCCTGTTGTAAGATGTTACATGACATACACTCTGCAAGTTGGACCTTGTGTTACAATGACATACGGTTGTTTATCGTTAACACAGGTTGTGTGGTTTGGACGTCCATTAATCCATATGAACGTGGTAATTTAAGCCTTACATTATAAACTCGTAAGGGTTATGTTCCTGTCATTATTGGATGAACGAAACGAATCAGGGATCGGCTCTGACGAACCACGAACTCTGCTTTAACACAACAGTGACACAATGTCGTTATGTATACGATTGACACATTCAGTCATATACATAATGACACTGTGTCACTGTTGTGACAAGTGGTCGGAATATTTTCGTTAAAGCAGAGTTCGTGGTTCGTCAGAGCCGATCCCTGATACGTTTCGTTCATCCAATAATGACAGGAACATAACCCTTACGAGTTTATAATGTAAGGCTTAAATTACCACGTTCATATGGATTAATGGACGTCCAAACCACACAACCTGTGTTAACGATAAACAACCGTATGTCATTGTAACACAAGGTCCAACTTGCAGAGTGTATGTCATGTAACATCTTACAACAGGATGAAATGGTTGGCAGGTATACCGGAGTATTGTATGGTTTTTTATTTGTTGGTGGTAATGCAGAAGCGTGTGATAACACAATATGATTAATACTTTACAGATCTTTTCATCATTATCTTTATGTTGGTTAAGAATGGGTGGGGGTGGGGGATGACAGGGTATGAGAGGCGTTTGGTGGAGACAGCAAATCAGAGAGAAGGGTGATGGAGGTGGGAGTGAGAATGTATAAGAAACGATATTACATCTTTCATCAGATGCTATACTATACTTATCTGTAGTTACATTATAATATAGTATGTAAGTATATAGTCAATAACACATAATACGTTGTATGTCTTCTTTCATATTCGTGCCTTTCTCGTATGTTGTGGATACCAGCATAGTATTACACATTAAATGCTTTTATATATTTACCCCTACTGATTCTGATTGTATATAAAAACAGTCATGACACATTGTAACATCACCAGCTCTGGCCGTCCCACATATATCCAACAACGGTTTGGGGTTGGGGTAGGGGCGGTGGGTGTGGGGTGTTCGATCTCCTGGTCGCTCACTGGCCGCGACTCCGGCTAACAGGGGGTAGAGATTAGTGCTTTCGGGTGTACTTACGTCCGTTAGTCCGTAAGTCCGTTCCATCTCAGAAACCATTTGTTGGTATTTTCTCATATTTTGTATGATTGTAGGGCCAGACAGGAGGTTGATGCCCGTGTTTTTGAAATTTTGAAAAAATCCAAGCTGGCCGACTCATGACAAATTTTCTATTTTTGAGATTTTAAATCCCTGTTATATCCTTTACTTCGACAGACGAGTTTTCCGGTTGTAAGGAAGTGGAATATAGGCTCTCCGTATCTTGCTTTTTTTTTTTTTTTTTTCTGTATCCGCACATTTGCAGCGGAGTCATTTGTGTAATTGGTCTGCTCGTTATGTGTTATTAACCTGGTAATTGCTGATGATTATACAGTACACTCTTAACTATAACTTAGCACATGTTTTCGTACTTTGGCAGTTTTCTTCACATACTTCGTGACTACCATCGTCATCTCTTTTATTGCAGCTCACTGGCTGAGTAAGACAATACTACGGCTGCACATCCCATCCTTAGCACTTTTTTTGTGACAAAAATCATAGTGTTAATTTATTGTTAGAACTCAGACTTGAAGATGGACGGGTGGAAATTATACACCAATCTGAAATGAACAGAGAGCAGCACAACCTTTCAACTCGGTTATTGCGCTCACCCTTTCAGGAGTAATTATTCAGCTCTCTCTCTCTCTCTCTCTCTCTCTCTCTCTCTCTCTCTCTCTCTCTCTCTCTCTCATCCTTGCTAACTTCAGAAAACTTTCTTCAGTCTAAAGGAGACATTCCAAACTGGAGGAATTAGATGCAGCCTTGGCCCCCAGCCTCGCCAGTTATGGAGGCTCCAAAGCACCTCTTCTTTAGCGATTTATTATAGGATATGGCTGTGTGTGTGTGTGTGTGTGTGTGTGTGTGTGTGTGTGTGTGTGTGTGTGTGTGTGTGTGTGTGTGTGTGTGTGTGATATCTCATCTTCTAGGCAGATACTACGTCTCTTCTGGAACAAACAAGAATAAAACATACATACCGTCTCCAGGCTGTAGAGGCTAACCTTTTACTGTATTTTTCAAACTGAGCTTATTGTATTTTCCCCGACTGTGGGCCTCAGGGAATCGATTGTTTAGCCTATTCTCACAGTGCCATGTGTAAAAATTATAGGAAAAAAATATACACTAGGTCCATTGTTGCTACTACGTTTCCTTGTAGGCCTTACCATCGCCCGATTAAAGTCTTTAACTTGGTCGAACATTGCCATATCTCCTTGAGCTCTGAATTGTAACATGAGTGCTATGGCAAGGATTTAGAGGCGTGGTTTTGTCTTGCTCTGCTGCTGAGCTACGTGAAATTCACTAAGAAGGGACGAAAAATCTGAGCCAAGTTCAGGTGAAGGAACTACAGTTGCAAATCCCACATAACCCTAATATACGAGAATCATAGGTTATCATCACCAGCTTCTCTGTCCATCTTCCCTACTCCTCTTTCACTCAACTTTTCCAGTCCTCCCCATCCCTCTCCCCCCACTTCCATTCCTCCCTATACCTCTCCCTCTCCTTCTTCTCCCCTTCCTCACCCTCCTCTTCCTCACACTCCCCTTCCTCACCCTCCCCTTCCTCACTCTCGCTCTCTCCTTCCTCCCCTCCCTCTCCCCTTCCTCCCCCTCCCTCTCCCCTTCCTCCCCCTCCCTCTCCCCTTCCTCTTCTCCCGCTTCCTTTCCACCCTGTCTCTCATGATGATGATGATGATGATAATGATGATGATGCGGCCTCTACCACCGCCCTTCCTGCCTCCACGAATAACTTACTGGATTCCACCACTACCCTACTTGCCTCCAACACCACCCTGCCTGACTCAACACCGCCGCATTACCTATCTCACTACAACTACCCTACCTGTCTCAGCACCACCCCCACTTCGCCTTACCTCCCTCTACGATACCACCACCACCACTATACCATCCTGTTTCCGTCCACACCACCACCATTATACCACCCTGTTTCCCTCCACACCACCACCACTACACCACTCTGCCTCCCTCCACACCACAACCACCATTACAACACCATTCTGCCTCCCTCCGCATCACCACCACCACCACCACCACTACACAACCCTGCCTCCCTCCACACCACCACCACCACCACTACGCCACCCTGCCTCATTCCACATCACCACCACACCACTCTGCCTCCCTCCACGCCACCATCACCACACCACTCTGCCTCCCTCCACACCAACACCACCACACCATTCTGCCTCTCTCCACACCACCATCACCACACCACTCTGCCTCCTTCTACACCACCATCACAAACACCCCACCCTGCCACCCTCCACACCATCAACACCACTACACCACCCTGCCTCCCTCCATACCACAATCACCTACATCTCCCTGCGTCCCTCCACACCACCACCACAACGACCACCACCACCACCACCCTGCTTCCCTGCTCACCACCACCACCACCCTGCTTCCCTGCTCACCACCACCACCACCACCACCACCCTGCTTCCCTGCTCACCACCACCACCACCACCACTACACCACCCTGCCTCCATGCACACTATCACTACACCACCCTTCCTCCCTGCACACCACCACTACACCAGCCTGCCTCCCTGCACACCACCACCACTACACCACTCTACTTCCCTCCACACCTCCACCACCACCACCCTGCCTTCCTCCACACCACCACCACCACCACTACACCACCCTGCCTTCCTCTACACCACCACCATCACCACCACCATTACACCACCATGCCTTCCTCCACACCACCACCAGCACCACCACCATCCTGCCTACCTCCAAATCACCACCACCACCACCACCCTGCCTCCCTCCAAACCACCACCACCACCACCCTGCCTCCCTCCAAACCACCACCACCACCCTGCCTCCCTCCAAACCACTACCACCACCACCACCAGCACCACCACCCTGCCTTCCTCCACATCACAACCACCACCACCACCACCACCACCCTGCCTCCCTCCAAACCACCACCACCACCACGACCACCCTGCCTTCCTCCAAACCACCACCTCAACCACCACCCTGCCTTCCTCAACACCACCACCACCACCACCCTGCCTCCCTCCATACCACCACCACCACCACCACCCTGCCTCCCTCCACACCACCACCACCACCCTGCCTCCCTCCACACCACCACCACCACCACCACCCTGCCTCCCTCCACACCACCACCACCACCACCACCCTGCCTCCCTCCACACCTCCACCACCACCACCACCATCACACCACCACCACCACCACCACCACTCTGCCTCCCTCCACACCACCACCACCACCACCACCACCCTGCCTCCCTCCATACCACCAAAAAACCACCACCCTGTTTCCCTCCACACCATCACCGCCACACTGCCTCCCTCCACACCACCACCACCACCACCACCATCCTGCCTCCCTCCACACCACCACCACCACCATCCTGCCTCCCTTCACACCACCGCCACCACCACCCTGCCTCCCTCCACACCACCACCACCACCTCCACCACCACCACCACCCTGCCTCCCTCCATACCACCAAAAAACCACCACCCTGT
Organism: Coenobita brevimanus; assembly: GCF_032717465.1. NCBI lineage: Eukaryota > Metazoa > Arthropoda > Malacostraca > Decapoda > Coenobitidae > Coenobita > Coenobita brevimanus. The sequence goes on from NC_137019.1 coordinate 35,322,837, forward strand.
TTCCCTCCACACCATCACCGCCACACTGCCTCCCTCCACACCACCACCACCACCACCATCCTGCCTCCCTCCACACCACCACCACCACCACCCTGCCTCCCTTCACACCACCACCACCACCACCACCACCACCACCACCCTGCCTCCCTCCATACCACCAAAAAACCACCACCCTGTTTCCCTCCACACCATCACCGCCACACTGCCTCCCTCCACACCACCACCACCACCACCATCCTGCCTCCCTCCACACCACCACCACCACCATCCTGTCTCCCTTCACACCACCACCACCACCACCCTGCCTCCCTCCACACCACCACCACCACCACCACCACCACCACCCTGCTTCCCTCCACACCACCACCACCACCACCACCACCCTGCCTCCCTCCATACCACCAAAAAACCACCACCCTGTTTCCCTCCACACCATCACCGCCACACTGCCTCCCTCCACACCACCACCACCACCACCACCACCATCCTGCCTCCCTCCACACCACCACCACCACCATCCTGCCTCCCTTCACACCACCACCACCACCACCACCACCCTGCCTCCCTCCCCACCACCACCACCACCACCACCACCACCCTGCTTCCCTCCACACCACCACCACCACCACCACCACCCTGCCTCCCTCCACACCACCACCACCACCACCCTGCCTCCCTCCAAACCACCACCACCACCACCCTGCCTCCCTCCATACCACCACCACCACCACCCTGCCTCCCTCCAAACCACCACCACCACAACCACCCTGCCTGCCTCCATACCAACATCATCACCATCCTGCTTGCCTCCATACCAACACCACAACCCCCACACTGCCCTCCTTGACACCACCAAGCTGGCTGCCTCCATACCACCATCACCACCACCCTGCTTGCTTCCATACCAACATCACCAAAATCCTGCTTGCTTCCATACCACCATCACCACCATCCTGCTTGCTTCCATACTAAACATCACCACCACCCGGCATGCCTCCATACCACCATCACCACCATCCTGCATGATTCTATACCAACATCACCAACTCCCTGCTTGCCTGGTAGTTTCCGCACCGACCTCCACCACAACTACCATGCCTGCCTGCACACCACCACCACCACTACCACCCTACCTCTCTCCACTCTGACTACCTCCACACCCCTACCACAACCCTGCCTACCTCCACACCCTAAGCACCGCTCTGCCTGCCTCCACACCTTCACTACCACTCTGCCTACCTCCACATTCCCTACACTTCTCTACCTACCTTTACGTCCCCAACACAATCCTGCCTGCCTCCACACCCAACACCACCCTGATTGCCTCCACACCCCCAATACCACCCTGCCTACCTCCACTCTTCCATCACCACCCCGCCAGCCTCCGCACCCCGAGAATCACCGTGCCTGCTCAACATTTCACGACTAGCCTCCCCACCTCCACACCCCCACCAATACCCTCCCAAACCTGGACACCCCCACCACCACCCTCCCTGCCTCCACATCCCCTTCAACCTCCCTACCTCCACCACCCTCCCTACCTCCACACCTCTACCACAACCCTTGCTACCTCCACACCTCTACCACAACCCTTGCTACCTCCACACCTCTACCACAACCCTTGCTACCTCCACATCCCTACCACCACCCTCCCTAAATCCACACCCCCCACCACCATCCTCCCTACCTCCACACCCCCACACCATCCTCCCTACTTCCACACCCCCACCACCATCCTCCCTACCTCCACACCCCCACCACCATGCTCCCTACCTCCACACCTCCACCACCATCCTCCCTACCTCCACACCCCCACCACCACGCTCCCTACCTCCACACCTCCACCACCATCCTCCCTACCTCCACACCCCACCACTACCCTCCCTACCTCCACACCCCCACCACTACCCTCCCTGCTTTTACACCCCTACCACCATCCTCCCTACCTCCACACCCCTACCACCACCCTTCCTACCTCCACATCCCTACCACCACCCTCCCTACTTCCACACCCCCACCACCATCCTCCCTACCTCCACACCCCCACAACCACCCTTCCAAAGCTCAGCATCCCCCACCACCACCCTTCCCACCTCCACACCTCCACCATCACCCTCCCTAGCTCCACACCTCCACCACCTGTCTACCTCCACACCCCAACAACCACCCTGCCTACCTTCACGCTGTCACCACCTTGCCTACCTCGACATCCCCACCACCATCCTTCTTACTTCAACACACCACCACCATCCTGCTTACCTCTAACCCCCCACCCCCACCCTGCCTACATCCACACTCCCACCACTACCCTTCCTATCACACCCTCACACCACCCCGCCTACCTCTACATCCCCATAACAACCCTACTGCCTCCACACCCCCTCCACCACCCTGCCTACCTACACACCACCACCACTAACCAGCCTGCCCCTGGCTGCCCAACCCTGGTTTTAGCATGCTCAGCCCTGGTTTTAGCATGCCCAGTCCTGATCCTGGTCCTTGTCCTGTCCTGCCCCTTCCTGGTCATGGCCTGGCCTGCCCAACACCGGCCATGACCTCCCTGACCTTGGCCTGCCCGGTCCTGACCTGCCCTAGCCCTGGCACCGGTGCAGGCCCTAGCCCCGTCCTGCCTGATCTTGGCCTGCCCATACCTGCCCCTGTCCTGTACAACCCTGTTCTTGGTCAGCCTTCGACTGGACTGTACAGTTCCAGCCTGCCTCGACCAGGTCTGCACTGCTAACCCTGGCCATCCCATCCCATCCCATCTCAGCCTAGCACTGGCAAGCTCACCCCTGCCCTGGCTTGTTCAGCAAGCCCAGCCCAGTCCTTACCAGTCCAGCCTCAACAGCCAAGCCCTCACCAGCCCAACCCAGCCCGGCCCTGCCCAGCTTTGGCAAGTTCAGCCCAGCCCTGGCCATCCCAGGCCAGCCCAGTCCTAGCCACACTAATCCTGGCCAGCCAAGTTCGGTCCAGCCCAGTCAAGCCCAGCCCGGGCCACCTCACCCCAACCCTGACCACTTCAACCCAACCCTGGCCACCCCAACTCAGCCCAGCTGGTCAGCTAACACCAGGCCTTGCCAGTCAAGCCCAGCACAGCCAAAGCCTGGCCAGCACATCCTTGCTTAGTCCAGGACTGGCCAGTCCGGCTCACCCCAGCCCAGGCCTGGCCAGACCAGCTCACCCCAGCCCAGGCCTTACAAGCCCAGGCTTGCCCAGCCATGGACTGGCCAGTCCAGGCCCGGATCAGCCCAAATCAACTTACGCCTGATCAACCCAGCGCAGCCCAGGCTAGCCGAGGCCAGTTCAGCCCAGCCAAACCGAGGCTTGGGGACCAAGGTCAGACAAGCCCAACCAAGGGCTACCTAGGTCAGCCAAGCCCAACCAAGGGCTACCTAGGTCAGCCAAGACCTGGCCTGCCCAGTCCAAGCCAGTCCAGCCTAGCCCAGCTCAACCCAGCCCTGATCAGCTTAGCCCAGCCCTGATCACCCCAGCTCAGCCCAGCCCAAGCCTGGTTAGCCTAGCCCCGCCTACTCTAGGTCTGATCAGCCCACCCAGCCCTGCCCAGCACTGACTCTGACCTGCCCAGTTCTGGCCCTGGTCTTCGCCTGCCCAGTCATGGCCACGGCCCCGGCCCTCGTTTGCCAAGCCCCGGCCTACCCAGCCATGGCCTTGTCCCTGGAGTTGGCACTAACCCTAGTTGCCCTGGCCCTGGCCTGCCTGGGCCTGACCATGAAGAACCAAGACCTGACCCTGGCATGCTTGGCCCTGGTCTGCCCAACCCTGGTCCAAGCCTGCCCAGCTCTGGTCCTAACCTGCCCAGCCCTAGTCCTAGCCTGCCTAGTCTTGGCTTGCCTAGCCCTGGCCTGCTTAGCTCTGGCCCTGCTGAACTTTGGCCTTGGCCTGACTAGCACTGGTCCTACCTTGCTCTGGCCCGGTCCAGCTCTGGCCCTGCTCAGTTCTGGCCCTGCCCACCTCTGGTCCTGCCCAGTTCTTGCCGTGCCAAACTCTGGCCCTGGCCTGCTAAACCCTGGTCCTGGCCTACCTGGTCCTGACCTGCCCAACCCTGGATCAGGCCTGACTTGCCCTGGCTTAATAATCCCTGTCCATGGCCTGCCTGGCCCGATCATACCCTATGGTACCTCCCTTGCCCTGTCGGGCCCGGCTCTGCTCTTCCATGCCCTGCCCAGCCCAAACCTGATTCGATCCGAACCCATTCCCAGCCCGATCCTGCCTTGTCCTGCCATGTCCTGCCCAGGTCCTGTCCTACCTTGCCCAGGCCCGGCCCTGCCCTGCCCGGCCAGGTCCGGCCTAACCCTGCCCAGACTCGGCCCGGCCGTACCAGGCCTGGCCCTGTTCGGCCCGGCCTGGCCCATCCCGGTCTGGTCCGGCCCGGCCAGGTCCTGCCCTGCCCTACCCTCCTCTACTCTGCCAAGGTCCTGTTCAGCCCTTCCCAGTCCGGCCCGTCCCTGCCCAGCTTTTCCCTGCCCTGGTCTGGCCCGGGTAGGCCCGGTCCGGCCCTGCCCTGCCTTGCCCTGTCCAGGTCCTGCATAGCCCGGATCGGTCCTGCCCTGTCCAGGCTCTGCTCTATCCTGTCCTACCCTGCCCAGGCTCAGTCCGACCCGACCTGGCCTTGCCCTGCCCTACCCAGAGCTGGCCTTGCCATGCCTAGGGTCGGCCCTGCCCTGTCCTGCACTGCTCAGCCCTGCCCAGACCCTGCCTGACCCTGCCCTACCTGTCCCGGCCTGGCCCATCCTTACCCGGCCGAAGGCTGGCTCACCCTGCCCTGCCCTGCTCTACCCTGTCCAGGACCGACCCTATCCATCCCTACTCCTCCCTGCTCAGGACCGGTCGTGCCCTGAACTGCCCTTTCCTGCCCAGGACTTGTCCTGCCCTGCTGGGGATCGATTCTGTCCTGCCCTGCCCAGGACCGGCCCTGTCCTGCGCTGCCCTGCCCTGCCCTGCCCAGGACCGGCGCTCCCTTGCTCTGCCCTGCCCAGGACCGGCGCTGCCCTGCTCTGCCTAGGAAGGACCTTGCCTGGCCTGCCCAGGACCGATCCTGCCCTGCTCTGCCCTGCTCAGCATGGCCCCTGCCATGCCCTGCCCAGGACCGTCTCAGCCCTTCCCTGCCCAGGACTGGCCCTGCCCTACCCAGGCCCCGCCCTGCCCTGCCCTGCCCTGCCCATGACCGTCCCCGTCCTGCCCTGCCCTGCCCATGACCGTCCCCGTCCTGCCCTGCCCTGCCCATGACCGTCCCCGCCCTGCCCTGCCCTGCCCATGACCGTCCCCGTCCTGCCCTGCCCTGCCCAGGACCGGCACCGCCCTTCCCTGCCCTGCCCAGGACCGATCCTGTCCTGCATTGCCCTGCCTAGGACCGGCCCTGCTCTGCTCTGCCTAGGAACGGTCTTTCCCTGCCCTGCCTAGGACTGGCCTTGTCTAGTCTGCCCAGGACCGGCCCTGCCCTGCCCAGGACCGGCGCTGCCCTGCCCTGCTCTGCCCAGGACCGGCCCTGCCCTACTCTGCCTAGGACGGACCTTGCCTGGCCTGCCCAGGACCGATCCTGCCCTGCTCTGCCCTACCCAGCAAGACCCTGCCCAGCATCGGCCCTGCCCTGCCCAGGTCCGTCCCAGCCCTCAGCCCTTCCCTGCCCAGAACTGGCCCTGCCCTGCACTGCCCTGCCCGGCCTATAACCGTCCCTACCCTGCTCTGCCCAGGACCAGCACTGCCCTGCCCTGCCCGGGACCGATCCTGCCCTGCATTGCCCTGCTCAGGACCGGCCCTGCACTGCTCAACCTATGAACGGACCATCCCTGCCCTGCCTAGGACGGGTCTTGCCTGGTCTGCCCAGGACCGGCTCTGCCCTGCCCTGCCCAGGACCGATCCTGCCATGCTCTGCGCTGACCAGGACGGGCCCTGCCCTGCCCTGCCCTGCCCAGGATTGGCCCTGCCCTGCTCTGCCAAGGACGGACTTTGCCTGGCCTGCCCAGGACCGATCCTTCCCTGCTCTGCCCTGCCCAGGACCAGCCCTGCCCTGCTCTGCCCAGGGCGGGTCTTACCCTGCCCTGCCCAGGACGGGCCTTGCCCTGCCCTGCTCAGGACGGGCCTTGCCCTGCCCTGCCCAGGACGGGCCTTGCCCTGCCCTGCCCAGGACGGGCCCTGCCCTGCCCTGCCCAGGACGGGCCCTGCCCTGCCCTGCCCTGCCCAGGACGGCCCAGGACCGGCCCTGCACTGGCCCGGCCCTGTCCTGCCCTGCCCTACCCAGGACCAGCCATTCCCTGCTCAGGACTGGCCCTGCCCTGCCCAGGACTGACCCTGCCCTACCATGCCCGGGACCGGTCCTGCCCTGCCATGCCCTGCCTAGGACCGTCCCTGCCCTGCCCTGCTCTGCCCAGGACAGTCCCTGCCCTGCCCTGCCCTGCACTGCCTCGGACAAGCCCTGCCCTGCCTTGCCCAGTACTGGCCCTGCCCTGCTCTGCCCAGACCAGGACGGGCCCTTCCCTGCTCTGCCCAGGACGGGCCCTTCCCTGCCCTGCCTAGGAAGGGCCCTGCCCAGGACCAGCCCTCCCCTGCTATGCTCAGGACCGACCCTTCCCTGATCTGCCTAGGACAGACCTTGCCTGGCTTGCCCAGGACCGGCCTTGGCCTGCCCTGCCCTGCCCAGGACCGGCTGTGCCCTCCTCTGCCGAGGAATGGGTCTGCCCTGCCCAGAAGAGGCCCCTCCATGTCCTGCCCAGGACCAGCCCTGCCCTGCCCTGCCGAAGACCGGACCAGCCATGCCCTGCCCTGTCCAGGACAGTCCCTGCCCTGCTTTGCCTAAGAACGGCCCTTCCCTGCCCTGACTAGGAGGGCCTTGCCTGGCCTGCCCAGGACCGGCCCTGCCCTGCCCAGGACCAATCCTGCCATGCTCTTCTTCCTCCCAGGACGGGCCCTGCCCTGCCCAGGACCGGCCCTGCCCTACTCTGCCCTGCCTAGCCTTGCCCAGACCCGGTCTTGCCCTGCCCTGCCCAGGACCAGCCCTGCCCTGCCCTGCCTAGGACGGACCCAGCCCTGCCCTGCCTAGGACGGACCCAGCCCTGCCCTGCCTAGGACGGACCCAGCCCTGCCCTGCCTAGGACGGACCCCGCCCTGCCCTGCCCCGGACCGGCCGTGCCCCGCCCAGGATCGGCCATGCCCTGCCTAGGACGGACCTTGCCTGGCCTGCCTAAGACCGATCCAGCCCTGCTCTGCCCGGCCCAGGATCGGCCCTGCCCTGCCCAGGACTAACCCTGCCCTGTTCTGCCCAGGACCAGCCCTGCCCTGTCCTGCCTAGGACCAGCCCTTCCCTGCTCAGGACCGGCCCTGCCCTGCCCAGGACTGGCCCTGCCGTGCCCTGCCCTGCCCAGGACTGACCCTGCCCTACCATGCCCAGGACTGGCCCTGCCGTGCCCTGCCCTGCCCAGTACTGGCCCTGCCCTGCCCAGTACTGGCCCTGCCCTGCCCTGCCCAGTACTGGCCCTGCCCTGCCCTGCCCAGTACTGGCCCCGCCCTGCCCTGCTCAGTACTGGCCCTGCCCTGCCCTGCCCTGCCCAGTACTGGCCCTGCCCTGCTCTGCTCAGACCAGGACAAGCCCTGCCCTGCTCTGCCCAGGACGGGCCCTTCCCTGCCCTGCCTAGGAAGGGCCCTGCCCAGGACCAGCCCCCCCTGCTATGCCCAGGACCGGCCCTTCCCTGATCTGCCTAGGACAGACCTTGCCTGGCCTGCCCAGGACCGGCACTGGCCTGCCTTGCCTTGCCCAGGACCGGCACTGGCCTGCCTTGCCTTGCCCAGGACCGGCTCTGCCCTCCTCTGCCGAGGAATGGGTCTGCCCTCCTCTGCCGAGGAATGGGTCTGCCCTGTCCTGCCCAGAAGCGGCCCTGCCATGTCCTGCCCAAGACTGGCCCTGCCCTGTCCTGTCGAGGACCGACCATGCCATCCCCGCCCGGCCCAGGACCGGCCCTGCCATCCCCGCCCTGCCCAGGACCGGCCCTGCCATCCCTGCCCTGCCCAGGACCGTCCCTGCCCTGCTCTGCCTAAGAACGGCCCTTCCCTGCCCTGAGTAGGACGGGCCTTGCCTGGCCTGCCCAGGACCGGCCCTGCCCTGCCCTGCCTAGGACCGGCCCTGCCCTGCGGTGCCCTGCTCAGGACCGGCCCTGCCCTGCCCAGGACTGACCCTGCCCAACCATGCCCAGGACCGGCCCTGCCCTGCCCTGCCTAGGACCGGCCCTGCCCTGCGGTGCCCTGCTCAGGACCGGCCCTGCCCTGCCCAGGACTGACCCTGCCCAGGACTGACCCTGCCCAACCATGCCCAGGACCGGCCCTGCCCTGCCATGCCCTACCCAGGACCATCTCTCCCCTGCCATGCCCTGCCCAGGACCGTCCCTGCCCTGCCCAGGACCGGCACTGCCCTACCCTGCCCTGCCCAAGATCGGCCCTGTCATGCCCAGGACCAGCCCTTCCCTGTTCAGGACCGGCCCTGCCCTGCCCAGGACTGACCCTGGCCTGCCCAGGACTGACCCTGCCCTACCATGCCCAGGACCGGGCCTCCCCAGCCATGCCCTGCCCAGGACCGGCCCTGCCCTGCCATGCCCTGCCCAGGACCGGCCCTGCCCTGCCCTGCCCTGCCCAGGGCAGTCCCTGCCCTGCCATGCACTGCCCATGACAAGCCCTGCCCTGCTCTGCCCTGCTCAGGACCGGTCATGCCCTGCCCTGCACAGGACCGGCCTTGCCCTTCCCTGCCCTGCCCAGGACCGCCCTTGCCCTGCCCTGCCCAGGACTGGCCCTGCCATGCTCAGGATCGGCCCTGTCCTGCCCTGCCCTGCCCTGCCCAGGACCAGCCCTTCCATGCTCAGGACCCGCCCTGCCCTGCCCTGCCCTGCCCAGGACCAGCCCTTCCATGCTCAGGACCCGCCCTGCCCTGCCCAGGACTGACACTGCCCTACCATGCCCAGGACCGTCCCTGCCCTGCCCTGCCATGCCCTGCCTAGGACCGTCCCTGCCCTGCCATGCCCTACCCAGGACAGTCCCTGCCCTGCCCTGCACTGCCCAGGACAGTCCCTGCCCTGCCCTGCACTGCCCAGGACAGTCCCTGCCCTGCCCTGCACTGCCCAGGACAAGCCCTGCCCTGCCCTGCCCAGTACTGGCCCTGCCCTGGTCAGCCCTGCCCAGGACTGGCCCTGTCCTGCTCTGCCCTGCCCAGGAGCGATCCTGCCATGCTCTTCCCCCTCCCAGGAAGGGTCCTGCCCTGCCCTGCCCAGGACCTGCCCTGCCCTGCCTTGCCCTGCCCAGGACCTGCCCTGCCCAGCCTTGCCCTGCCCTGCCCTGCCCTGCCCTGCTCTACTCTTCCCTGCCCAGCTCTACCCAGGACCGGCCTTGCCCTGCCCTGCCCAGCTCTGCCCAGGACCGGCCTTGCCCTGCCCTGCCCAGGACCAGCCCTGCCCTGCCCTGCCTAGGACGGGCCGTGCCCTACCCTGCCCAGGACCGGCCCTGCCCCGCCCAGGATCGGCCCTGCCCTGCCCTGCCTCGCCCAGGACCTGTCCTGCCCTGCTCTGCCCAGGACCGGCCCTGTCCTGCCCTGCTCTGCCCAGGACCTGTCCTGCCCTGCACTGCCTAGGACGGACCTTGCTTGGCCTGCCCAGGACCGATCCTGCCCTGCTCTGCCCGACCCAGGACAGGCCCTGCCCTGTCCAGGACCAGCCCTGCCCTGCCCTGCCAAGGACCGGCCCTGCCCTGCCCAGGACTGGCCCTGCCCTGCCCAGGATCGTCCATGTCCTGCCCAGGACCAGCCCTTCCCAGCTCAGGACCGGCCCTGCCCCGCCCAGGAATGACCCTGTCCTGCCATGCCCTACCTAGGACCGTCCCTGCCCCGCCATGCCCTACCCAGGACAGTCCCTGCCCTGCCCTGCACTGCCAATGACAGTCCCTTCCCTCCCCTGCACTGCCCAGGACAAGTCCTGCCCTGCCCTGCCCAGTACTGGCCCTGCCCTGGTCTGCCCTGCCCAGGACAAGTCCTGCCCTGCCCTGCCCAGTACTGGCCCTGCCCTGGTCTGCCCTGCCCAGGACCGGCCATGCCCTGCCCTGCTCTGCCCAGGACGGGCCCTTCCCTGCGCTGCCCAGGACCAGCCTTTCCCTGCTCTGCCTAGGACAGATTTTGTCTGGCCTGCCCAGAACCGGCCCAGCCCTGCCCTGTTCAGGACCGATCCTGCCCTGCTCCGGAACGGCCCTGCCCTGCTCTGCTCAGGACCAGCCCTGCGCTGCCTTGCCAAGGACCTGCCCTGCCCTGCCCTGCCCAGGACTGGCCCTGCCCTGCCCAGGACTGGCCCTGCCCTGCCCAGGATCGGCCCTGTCCTGCCCTGCCCTGCCCAGGACCAGCCATTCCCTGCTCAGGACCTGCCCTGCCCTGCCCAGGACTGACCCTGCCCTGCCATGCCCTACCTAGGACCGTCCCTGCCCCGCCATGCTCTACCCAGGACAATCTTTGCCCTGCCCTGCACTGCCCAGGACAAGTCCTGCCCTGCCCTGCCCAGTACTGGCCCTGCCCTGGTCTGCCCTGCCCAGGACCGGCCATCCCCTGCCCTGCTCTGCCCAGGACGGGCCCTTCCCTGCCCTGCCCAGGACCGGCCCTGCCCTGCTCTGACCTCCCCCGGCCCGGCCCTGCCCTGCCCCGGACCGGCCCTGCCCTGCCCCGGACCGGCCCTGCCCTGCCCAGGACCAGCCCTGCCCTGCTCTGCCTAGGATAGACCTTGCCTGGCCTGCCCAGGACCGTCCCTACCCTGCCCTGCCCAGAACCGAACCAGCCCTGCCCTGTTGAGGACCGATCCTGCCCTGCTCTGCCCTGCTCCGGATCGGCCCTGCCCTGCCCAAGACCAGCCCAGCCCTGCTCTGCCCAGGACGGGCCCTGCCCTGTCCTGCCCAGGACTGGCCCTGCACTGCCCTGACCAGGACAGGCCCTGCCCTGCCATGCTCTGCCCAGGACCGTCCCTGCCATGCCATGCCATGCCCAGAACCGGCCCTGCCCTGCTCTGCCCTGCCCAGGACCAGCCCTGCCCTGCTCTGCCCAGTACGGGCCCTGCCCTGCCTTTCCCAGGACGGCCCTGCTCTACCATGCCCAGGACCGGCCCTGCCCTGCCCAGGACCAGCCCTTCTCTGCTCAGGACCGGCCCTGCCCTGCCCAGGACCAGCCCTTCTCTGCTCAGGACAGGCCCTGCCCTGCCCGGGACTGACTCTGACCTACCATGCCCCGGACCGGCCCTGCCCTTCCATGCCCTGCCCAGGACCGTCCCTGCCCTGTCCTGCCCCGGACCGGCCCTGCCCTTCCATGCCCTGCCCAGGACCGTCCCTGCCCAGGACCGTCCCTGCCCTGTCCTGCCCTGCCCAGGACCGGCCCTGCTCTGCCCTGCTCTGCCTAGGAACTGCCGTTCCCTGCCCTGCCTAGGACAGGCCTTCCCTGGCCTACCCAAGACCGGCCTTGCCCTGCCCTTCCCTGCCTGGGACCGGCCCTGCCCTTCCCTGCCTGGGACCGGCCCTGCCCTACCCTGCCAAGGACCGGCCCTGCCCTACCCTGCCAAGGACCGGCCCTGGCCTGCCCTGGACTGACCCTGCCCTACCATGCCCAGGACCGGCCCTGCCCTGCCCAGGACCGTCCCTGCCCAGGACCGTCCCTGCCCTGTCCTGCCCTGCCCAGGACCGGCCCTGCTCTGCCCTGCTCTGCCTAGGAACTGCCGTTCCCTGCCCTGCCTAGGACAGGCCTTCCCTGGCCTACCCAAGACCGGCCTTGCCCTGCCCTTCCCTGCCTGGGACCGGCCCTGCCCTTCCCTGCCTGGGACCGGCCCTGCCCTACCCTGCCAAGGACCGGCCCTGCCCTACCCTGCCAAGGACCGGCCCTGGCCTGCCCTGGACTGACCCTGCCCTACCATGCCCAGGACCGGCCCTGCCCTGCCATGCCCTACCCAGGACTATCTCTGCCCTGCCCTGCCCTGCCCAGGACCGGCCCTGCCCTACCATGCCCTACCCAGGACTATCTCTGCCCAGCCCTGCCCTGCCCAGAACCGGCCCTGCCCTCCCCAGTACTGACCCTGCCCTGCTCTGCCCTTCCCAGGACCGGCTCTACCCTCCCCTGCCGAGGACCGGGTCTGCCCTGCCTTGCCCTACCCAGAAGCGGCTCCGCCATGTCCTGCCGAGGACCGGCCCTGCCCTGCCGAGCACAGGCCCTGCCAAGCGCTGCCCTGACAAGAACCAGCCCTGCCCTGCCCTTCCCCGCCCAGGACCGGCCCTGCCCTGCCCTACCTAGGACAGCCCCTGCCCTGCCCTGCCAAGGACCATCCCTGTCCTGTCCTGCCCAGGACCGGCGCTGCCCTGCCCTGCCCTGACCAGGACCAGCCCAGCCCTTCCCTGCCCATGACCGATCCTGCCAGGCCCTGCCCTACCCAGGACCGGCCCTGCCTTGCTCTGCCCAGGACCGGCCCTTCTCTGCCCTTTCTAGGAATGGCCCTGCTCTGCCATTCCCTGACCAGGACCAATCCTCCCCTGCTTTGCCCTACCCATGACCGATCCGGCTTGCTTTGCCCTGCCCAGGACCGGCCCTGCCCCGCCCAGGAGCATCCCTGCCCTGCTCTGCATGACGGGCCCTGCCCTACCCTGCCCAGGACGGGCCCTGCCCTACCCTGCCCAGGACGGGCCCTGCCCTACCCTGCCCAGGACGGGCCCTGCCCTACCCTGCCCAGGACGGGCCCTGCCCTACCCTGCCCAGGACGGGCCTTGCCCTTCCCTGCCCAGGACTGGCCCTGCCCTGCCCTGCCCAGGACCGGCCCTGCCCTTTCCTGCCCAGGACTGGCCCTGCCCTACCCTGCCCAGGACCGGCCCTGCCCTACCCTGCCCAGGACCGGCCCTGCCCTTCCCTGCCCAGGACGGGCCCTGCCCTACCCTGCCCAGGACCGGCCCTGCCCTTCCATGCCTGGGACCGGCCCTGCCCTACCCTGCTAAGGACCGGCCCTGCTGCCCTGGACCGGCCCTGGCCTGCCCTGGACTGACCCTGCCCTACTATGCCCAGGACCGGCCCTGCCCTGCCATGTCCTACCCAGGACTATCTCTGCCCTGCCCTGCTCAGAACCGGCCCTGTCCTCCCCAGTACTGACCCTGCCCTGCTCTGCCCTTCCCAGGACCTGCCCTGTCTTGCCCTGCACAGGACCGGCTCTACCCTCCCCTGCACAGGACCGGGTCTCCCCTGCCCTGCCAAGCCCAGAAGCGGCTCTGTCATGTCCTGCCGAGGACCGGCCCTGCCCTGCCCTGTCCTGCCGAGCACAGGCCCTGCCATGCCTTGCCCTGACGAGAACCAGCCCTGCCCTGCCCTTCCCTGCCCAGGACCGGCCCTGCCATGCCCTACCTAGGACAGCCTCTGCCGTGCCCTGCCAAGGACCATCCCTGCCCTGTGATGCCCAGGACCATCCCTGCCCTGTGATGCCCAGGACCATCCCTGTCCTGCCCTGCCCAGGACCGGCGCTGCCCTGCCCTGCCCTGCCCTTCCCTGACCAGGACCAGCCCTGCCCGGCCCATGACCGATCCTGCCAGGCCCTGCCCTACCCAGGACCGGCCCTGCCCTGCTCTGCCCAGGACCGGCCCTTCTCTGCCCTTCCTAGGAACGGCCCTGCTCTGCCATTCCCTGACCAGTACCGATCCTCCCCTGCTTTGCCCTGCCCATGACCGATCCTGCTCTGCTTTGCCCTGCCCAGGACCGGCCCTGCCCTGCCCAGGAGCATCCCTGCCCTGCTCTGCCCAGGACGGGCCCTGCCCTACCCTGCCCAGGACCGGCCCTGCCCTACCCTGCCCAGGACCGGCCCTGCCCTACCCTGCCCAGGACCGGCCCTGCCCTTCCCTGCCCAGGACCGGCCCTGCCCTACCCTGCCCAGGACCGGCCCTGCCCTGCCCAGGAACGGCCTTGCCCTTCCCTGTCCAGGACGGGCCCTGCCCTACCCTGCCCAGGACCGGCCCTGCCCTGCCCTGCCCTACCCTGTCTTGCCCAGGACCGGCCCTGCCCGGCCCTGCCCTACCCTGTCTTGCCCAGGACCGGCCCTGGCCTGTCTTGTCTAGAACCGGCCCTGCCCTACCCTGCCAGGACCGGCCCTGCCCTTACCAGGACCGGCCATGCCCTTACCAGGACCGGCTCTGCCCTGCCCTGCCCTGCCCTGGACCGGCTCTGTCCTGCCCTGGACCGGCCCTGCCCTGCCCTGGACCGGCCCTGCCCTGCCCTGCCCTGCCCTAGACCGGCCCTGCCCTGCCCTGCCCTGCCCTAGACCGGCCCTCCCCTGCCCTGCCCTGCCCTGGACCGGCCCTGCCCTGCCCTGCCCGACCCTGCCCACGACCGGCGCTGCCCTGACCACGAACGACACTGTCCTACCCTCTCCTGCTCAGGAACGCCCCTTCCCTGCCCTTCCCTGTCCAGGACTGGCCCTACCCTGCCTTGCCTCGCCCAGAACAGGACCTGCCCTGCCCGGCCTTGCCCCGCCCAGAACCGGACCTGCCCTGCCCGGCCTTGCCCAGGACCAGCCCAGCCCTACCCTGCCAAGCCCAGGACCGGCCCTGCCCAGCCTTGCCCTGCCCAGGACTGACTCGGCCCAACCATGCCCAGGACCGGCCCTGCCCTGCCATGTCCTACACAGGACCATCTCTGCCCTGCCCTACCCTGCCCTGACCAGGACCGTCCCTGCCCCGCCCTGCAATGTACAGGACAAGCCCTGCCCTGCCCAGGACCGGCCCTGCCCTCCCCTGACTAGGACCGGGTCTGTCCTGCCATGCCCTGCCCTGAAGCGGCCCTGCCATGTTCTGCCCAGGACCGGGTCTGCCCTGCCCTGCCCTTCCCTGAAGCGGCCCTGCCATGTTCTGCCCAGGACCGGCCCTGCTCTGCCTACTTTGCCCAGGACGGGCCCTGCCCTGCCCAGGACGGGCCCCGCCCTAACCTGCCCAGGACGGGTCCCGCCCTGCCCTGCCCAGGACGGGTCCCGCCCTGCCCTGCCCAGGACGGGCCCTGGCCTGCCCTGCCCAGGACGGGCCCTGGCCTGCCCTGCCCAGGACGGGCCCTGGCCTGCCCTGCCCGGGACATGCCCTGCCCTGCCCTGCCCAGAAGCGGCCCTGCCATGTCCTGCCCCGGACCGGCCCAGCCCTGCCCTCCCCTGCCGAGGACAGGCCCTGCCATGCCCTACCCTGCCAAGGATCAGCCCTGCCCTACCCTGCCATGCTTTGACCTGCCAAGGTCTGGCATTGCCCTGCCCTGCCCTGCCCGGCCCTATCCAGGAAAGGCCCTGCCTTGCCCTGCCCAGGACCATCCCTGCCCTGTGCTGCCCAGGACCGTCCCTGCCGTGCCCTGCCCAGGACCGGCGCTGCCCTGCCCTGCTCTGACCAGGACCAGCCCTGCTCTTCCCCGCCCTGCCCAGGACCGATCCTGCCCCGCCCAGGACCGGCCCTTCCCTGCCCTGCCCTACCCTACCCACGACCGGCGCTGCCCTGCCTTGCTATGCCCAGTAACGGCCCTGACCCGCCCTTCCCTGCCCAGGACTGGCCCTACCCTGCCCAGCCCCGCCCAGGACCGGATCTGCTCTGCCCGGCCTTGCCCAGGACCAGCCCAGCCCTACCCTGCCAAGCCCAGGACCGGCCCTGCCCTGCCTAGGACCGGCCTTTCGCTGCCCTGCTTAGGACCGGCCTTTCCCTGCCCTGCTTAGGACCGGCCCTGCCCTGCCAAGGACCGGACCTGTCCTGCCCTGCCAAGGACCGGACCTGTCCTGCCCTGCCAAGGACCGGACCTGTCCTGCCCTGCCAAGGACCGGACCTGTCCTGCCCTGCCAAGGACCGGACCTGTCCTGCCCTGCCAAGGACCGGACCTGTCCTGCCCTGCCAAGGACCGGACCTGTCCTGCCCTGCCAAGGACCGGACCTGTCCTGCCCTGCCAAGGACTGACTCTGCCCTACCATGCCCAGGACCGGCTGCCCTGCCATGTCCTACACAGGACCATCTCTGCCCTGCCATGCCCTGCTCAGGACCGTCCCTGCCCCGCCCTGCACTGCCCAGGACAAGCCCTGCCCTGCCATGCTCTACCCTGCCTAGGACCGGCCCTGCCCTGCCCTGCCCAGGACCGGCCCTGCCCTGCCCTGCCCAGGACAGGCCCTGCCCTCCCCTGCTATAGACCGGGTCTGCCCTGCCCTGCCCAGAAACGGCCCTGCCATGTCCTCCCGTGCCGAGGACTGGCCCTGCCATGCCCTGCCCTGCCAGGGATCAGCTGTGCCCTGCCAAGGACTGGCAAATCCCTGCCCTGCCCTGCCCAGGACCGGCGTT
The DNA here is from genome assembly GCF_032717465.1 of Coenobita brevimanus. Classification (NCBI taxonomy): domain Eukaryota; kingdom Metazoa; phylum Arthropoda; class Malacostraca; order Decapoda; family Coenobitidae; genus Coenobita; species Coenobita brevimanus. The sequence goes on from NC_137019.1 coordinate 35,339,169, forward strand.
GCCCTGCCCTGCCCGTCCTTACACAGGACAGGCCCTGCCGTGCCCTGCCCAGGATCATCCCTGCCCTGTGCTGCCCAGGACCGCCTCTGCTCTGCCCTGCCCAGGACAGGCGCTGCCCTGTCCTGCCCAGGACAGGCGCTGCCCTGCCCTGCCCTGCCCAGGATCAGCCCTGTCCTTCCCAGGACGATCCTGCCCTGCCCTGCCCTGCCCAGGGCCGGCCCTGCCCACGACCTGCCATGCCCAGGACCTGGGCTGCCCTGCCCGGGAACGACACTGCCCTACCCACTCCTGCCCAGGAACGGCCCTGACCAGCTCTTCCCTGCCCAGGACTGGCCCTAGCCTGCCCTGTCCCGCCCAGGACCGGACCGGCCTTGCCCAGGACCGGACCAGCCTTGCCCAGGACCGGACCGGCCTTGCCCAGGACCGGACCGGCCTTGCCCAGGACCGGACCGGCCTTGCCTAGGACCGGCCCTGCCCATGACCGGCCCTCGGCTGCCCCTGCCCTACCATGCCCAGGACCGGCCATGCCCTGCCATGTCCTACGCAGGACCATCTCTGCCCTGCCATGCCCCGCCCTGCACTGCCCAGGACAAGCCCTGCCCTGCCCAGTACTGGCCCTGCTCTGCCCTGCCCTGCCTTGGACCAGTCCTGCCCTGCCGTGCCTTGGACCAGTCCTGCCCTGCCCTGCCCAGGACCGGCCCTGCCCTGTCCTGCCCAGGACCGGCCCTGCCCTGTCCTGCCGAGGACTGGCCCTGACCAGGACAGGCACTGCCCTCCCCTGCCAAAGACCGGGTCTGCCAAGCCCTGCCCAGAAGCGGCCCTGCCAAGCCCTGCCCAGAAGCGGCCCTGCCAAGCCCTGCCCAGAAGCGGCCATGCCCTGCCCTGCCCAGAAGCGGCCATGCCCTGCCCTGCCCTGCCCAGAAGCGGCCATGCCCTGCCCTGCCCAGGACCGGCCCTGCCCTGCCCACGACCGGCCCTGCCCTGCCCACGACCAGCCCTGCCCTGCTTTGCCCATGACGGGGCCTGGCCTGCCCTGTCCATGACAGGCCCTGCCCTCCCTAGGACCGGGTCTGCCCTCCCCTGCTTAGGACCGGGTCTGCCCTGCCCTGCCTTCCCCTGCTTAGGACCGGGTCTGCCCTGCCATGCCTAGAAGCGGCTCTTCCATGTCCTGCCCCGGACCGGCCCAGCCCTGCCAAGGACAGGCCCTGTCCTGCCCTGCCAAGGATCAGCCCTGTCCTGCCCTGCCCTGCCAAGGATCAGCCCTGCCCTGCCCTGTCCTGCCAAGGACTGGCATTGCCCTGCCCTGCCCTGCCCAGGACCGGCGTTGCCCTGCCCTACCCTGGACAGACCCTGCCATGCCCCGCTCATGACCATCCCTGCCCTGTGCTGTCCGGGACCGTCCCTGCCCTGCCATGCCCAGGACCGGCGCTGCCCTGCCCTGACCACGACCGGTACTGCCATTCCCTGTCCTGCCCTACCCAGGACCGGCCCTGCCCTGCCCTGCTCTGCCCAGGACCGGCCCTTCCCTGTCCTGCCTAAGACCGGCCCTGCCCTGCCCAGGACCGGCCCAGCCCTGCCATGCCCAGAATCTATCCTGCCCAGCTTTGCCGTGCCCAGGACCGATCCTGCCTTGCTTTGCCCTGCCCAGGAGCAGCCCTGCCCTGCTCTACCCTGCCCACGACCGGCGCTGTCCTGCCCTGCTTTGCGCAGGATCTGCGCTGACCTCCCCAGGAACGACACTGCCCTACCCTCTCCTGCTCAGGAACGGCCCTGACCTGCCCAGGACTAGCCCTACCCCGCCCAGGACCAGACCTGCCCTTCTCGGCCTTGCCCAGGCCAAGCCCAGCCCTATCCTGCCGAGCCCAGGACCGCCCTGCCCAGCACCAGCCTTTCCCTGCCCTGCCTAGGACCGGCCCTGGCCAGCTCAGGACCGGCCCTGCCCTGCCGTATCCTACGCAGGACCATCTCTGCTCTGCCCATGACAGTCCCATACTCGCCCTGCACTGCCCAGGACAAGCCCTGCCCAGCCCAGAGCCGGCCCTGCTCTAGCCAGTACTGGCCCTGCCCTGCCAAGGACTAGCCCTACCCTGCCAAGGACTAGCCCTACCCTGCCAAGGACTAGCCCTACCCTGCCCAGGACCGGCGCTGCCCTGCCTTGCCCAGGACTGGCACTGTCCTCCCCTGCCGAGGAGTGGGCCTGCCCTGCCCTGCCCAGATGCGGCAATGCCATGCCCTGCCCTGCCCAAGACAGGCCCTGCCCTGCCCTGCCCAGGACGGGCCCTGCCTAGGACCGGCCACGTCCTGCCCTGCCCAAGACCGGCCCTGCCCTACCCTGCCCAGGACCGGCTTTGCCCTCCCCTGCTGAGGACTGAGTCTATCATGCCCTGCCCAGAAGCAGCCATGCCATGTCCTGCCGAGGACAGGCTCAGCCATGCCCTGCCCTGATAGGCCCTGCCAAGGACTGGCATTGCCCTACCCTGCCCTGCCTAGGACCAGCCCTGCCCTGCCCTACCCAGGACAAGCCCTGCCGTGCCCAGGACTATCTCTGCCCTGCCCTGCCCAGGATCGTCCCTGCCCTGCCCTGCCCAGGACCGGCGCTGCCCTGCCCTGCCCAGGACCGGCGCTGCCCTGCCCTGCCCTGTCCAGGTCCGATCCTGCCCTCCCCAGGACCGGCACTGCCCTCCCCTGCCGAGGAGTGGGTCTGCCCTACCCTGTCCAGAAGCGGCCATGCCATGCCCTGCCCAGGACCAGCCCTGCCCTGTCCTGCTTGCCCTGCCCAGGACCAGCCCTGCCCTGTCCTGCTTGCCCTGCCCAGGACCGGCCTTGCCCTGCCCTGCTTTGCCGAGGACTGGCCCTTCCCTGCCCTGCCCAGGACTGGTCCTGTCCAAGACCGGCCTTGCCCTGCCAAGGACCGGCTTTGCCCTCCCCTGCTGAGGACTGGGTCTACCCTGCCCTGCCCAGCAGCAGCCCTGCCATGTCCTGTCCCGGACCGGCCCAGCCCTGCCCTGCCCTGCCGAGGACAGGCCCTGCCATGCCCTGCCCTACCTAGGATCAGCCCTGCCCTGATCTGGCCTGCCAAGGACTGGCATTGCCCTACCCTGCCCTGCATAGGACCAGCACTGCCCTGCCCTACCCAGGACAGGCCCTGTCGTGCCCAGGACCATCTCTACCCTAAGCTGCCCAGGACCGTCCCTGCCCTGCCCTGCCCAGGACCGGCGCTGCCCTGCCTTGACGAGGTCCGATCCTGCCCTGCCCTACCCAGGACCGGCCCTGCCCTGCCCTGCCCTGCCCTCCCTTGCCGAGGAGTGGGTCTGCCCTGCCCTGCCCAGAAGCGGCCATGCCATGCCCTGCCCAGGACCAGCCCTGCCCTGTCCAGCTCTGCCCTGCCCAGGACGGGTCCTGCTCTGCTTTGCCCAGGACGGGCCCTGCCCTGCCCTGCCCAGGACGGGCCCTGCCCTGCCCTGCCCAGGACGGGCCCTGCCCTGCCCTGCCCAGGACGGGCCCTGCCCTGCCCTGCCCTGCCCTGCCCTGCCCAGGACCGGCTTTGCCCTCCCTTGCTGAGGACTGGGTCTACCCTGCCCTGCCAAGAAGCAGCCCTGCCATGTCCAGCTCCGGACCGGCCCAGCCCTGCCCTGCCCTGCCGAGGACAGGCCCTGCCCTACCTAGGATCAGCCCTGCCCTGCCTTGCCCAGGACTAGCATTGCCCTACCCTGCCCGGGACCGGCCCAGCCCTGCCCAGCCCGGGACCAGCCCTGCCGTGCCCTGCCAGGGACCGGTCCTTCCCTGCCATGCCATGCTCTGCTCTGCCCAGGGCCTGCCCTGCCCTCCCTGGCCCCTGACTGGCCGTGCCCTGCCCAGGAACGGCCAGCCCTACACTGGCCAGGATCGGCCCTGCCCTCCCATGCCCTGCCCGGCTCTGCCCAGGACCGGTGTAGCTCTGCCCCACCCTGCCCAGGACCGGTGCTGCCCTGCCCAGGACCGACCCTGCCCTGTCCAGGACCAGCCCTGCACTTCCCTTCCCTGCCCAGGACCGGCCGTGTCCCTCTCTTCCCTGCCCAGGACCGGCTCTTCCCCTCCCTTACTTGCCCAGGACCGGCCCTTCCCTGCCCTGCCCAGGACTGGCCCTTTCTTGCCCTGCCCAGGACTGGCCCTTTCTTGCCCTGCCCAGGACTGGCCCTTTCCTGCCCTGCCCAGGACTGGCTCTTCCCTGCCCTGCCCAGCCTGGGCTGGCCTTTCCCTGCCCAGGACTGGCCCTGCTCTCCCCGGCCCAGGACCGGCCATGTCCTGTCCTACCCAGGAACGGCCTGCCCTGCCCTGCCCAGGACCGGTGCTGCCGTACCCAGGAGCGGCCATGCCCTGCCCTTCGCTGCCCTGCCCAGGACCGGCCCTGCCCTACCCAGGACCGTGCCCAGGGCAGGGCTGGGCTGGGCTGGGCTAGGCTTGACAGGGAAGGTCAGAGGAAGGTTATGCTGGGCGAGGCATTGCAGGGCTTGTCTGGGCTGGCAGGGCAAGGCAGAGCAGGGTAGGAAAGAGCCGCTGGTTAGGACAGGGGAGAGCAGGGAAGGGCTGGCTGGCTGGGCTGGGCTAGGCTGGGCTGGACAGGGTAGGGTAGGGCTGGACATGGTAGGGTAGCATACGGCAGGGCAGGACAGGGCAGGGTAGGGCAATAATGGATAAGGCAGTGCACGGCAGGGTAGGATAGTTGAAGGCAGGGCTGTGCTACACTGGGCTGAGCTCAGCTGGGCTGGGCTGGGCTTGACAGGGAAAGTCAGAGGAAGGTTATGCTGGGCGAGGCATTGCAGGGCTTGTCTGGGCCGGCAGGGCAGGGCAGAGCAGGGTAGGGCAATAATGGGTAAGGCAGTGCACTGCAGGGTAGAATAGTTCAGGGCAGGGCTGAGCTGAGCTGGGCTGGGCTGGACATGGCAGAGCTAGGGAGGGCAGGGCACGGCGGGGCTGTGCTGTGCTGTGCTGTGCTGGTCTGTGCTGGGTGGGGATGAGCCAGGCCGGGCAGTGCAGGGCAGGGCATGGATGGGCTGGGCTGGGAAGGACAGGACATCGCTGGGCAGGGCTGGTTAATACTGGATTGGCTGGGTAGGGCTAAGTAGGGCTAGGCTGGACATGGCTAGGCTGAGCTTGACACGGCAGACCAGGGCTGGGCTTGGCAGGGCAGGCCAGGGTTGGGCTTTGCTGGGCAAGCCTGGCTTGGCTTGGGTTAGCCTGGCTTGGCTTGGGTTAGCCTGGCTTGGCCTGGGTTAGCCTGGCCTGGGCTGGGCAAGCCTGGCCTTGGCAGGTCTGGGCCGGGCCAGACAGGGCTGGGCTTAGCAGGGCTGGACAGAGCAGGGCAGGGCAACGTAGGGCTGAGCAGGGCAGGGTAAGGGCTGGACATGGCCAGCTAGGGCAGAGCGGGCCAGGGTTAGTTGGACATTGTAGCACAGGGCTGGGTGAGGCTGGGCTTGTCAGGATAGGGTTGGGCTAGGCAGGGCAAGACTGGGCAAAGCTAGGCACGGCCAGGCACGGCAAGGCAGGGCAGGGCAGGGCTGGCAGGGGCGGGGCAAGACTGGGCTGAACCGAACTGGACTGGACTGGGCAGGACGGGTCTGGGCTTGGCTGGGTTAGGCAGTACAGGGCTAGGCTGTGCAAGACAGGGTTGGGCTGGCCAGAGCAGGACAGGGCAGGGCTAGGATGCGATGAGATGGCCAGGTCAGGGCATGGATGGGCAGGGCTGGGCTGAGCTGAACTGAGCTGAGCTGGGATGGGATGGACAGGAAAGAGGTATGGTACGCAGGGCAGGCCTGGGAAGGATATGGCTAACCTGGGCAAGTCTGGGCTGGGCATGGCATGGCATGACTGGGCTTGTTTTCGAAGGACTGGGTTAGGTTTGGCAGGGCTGGGCTGGGTTTGGCAAGGCTGGGCTGGGTTTGGCAGGGCCGAGCTGAGCTTCGCAGGTCCGAGCTGGGCTGGGCAAGGCTGGGCAGGAGGGGGCAGGTGAAGGCTGGTCAGGGCAGGACTTGGCTGAGCAGGGCTGGGTTGGAGAGTGATGGGAAGGACTATGCAGGGCAGGCCTGGGGTAGGCTGGGCACGGAAGGGTAGGGCTGGGCATGGCAGGGCAGGGCTGGGCTTGACAGGGCAGGGCTGGGCTGGGCTGGGTGTGGCTTAGCAGGGCAGGGCAGGGCAGGGCAGAGCAGGGCTGGACTGGGCTGGGTGTGGCTTGGTGGGGAAGGGCAGAGCAGTGCAGGACCGGACTGAACTGGGCTGGGCTGAGATGGACTGGGTAGGACAAGACTGGGAATGCTATGCTGGGATGGGCAGCGCAGGGCTGGGCTAAGCTGGGCAGGGCAGGGCTGAGCTGAGCTGGACAGGGCACGATTGGGCTGGACTGGGCTGGGCTGGGCTTGGCAGAGCAGGGCAGGCCCGGGCTGGGGTTGGCTGGGCTGGGTAGGACAACACTTGGAAGGGCTGAGCTGGGCAAGACAGGGCGGGACTGAGCTGAACTGGGCAAGACAGGGCGGGACTGAGCTGAACTGGGCAAGACAGGACCGGGCTAGGCAGGGATGCGCTGCGCTGGGCTGGGCTTGGCAGGGCAGTCCAGGCCTGGGAGAGGCAGGGCAGGGACAGACTGAGCTGGGCTGGGCTGAGCTGGCCTGGGTAGGACAAGACTGGGAAGGGCTGGGGTGGGCAAGGCTGGGCTGGGCAAGGCTGGGCTGGGCAAGGCTGGGCTGGGCAAGGCTGGGCTGGGCAAGGCTGGGCTGGGCAAGGCAGGGCTGGGCAGCACAGGGCTGATCTTGGCAGGACAGGGTTTTGCTAGACAGGGAAGGGCGAGGCTGCACTGTGCTGAGCCGGGAAGGGCTGGCAGGGCAGGGATGGGATGGGATGGGTTGCACTGGGCTGGACTGGTCAGACGGGGCAAGGCAGAGCAGCATTAAGCTAGACTGGGGAGGGAGGGGTATGGCGGGGTTGGGCTGCACTTGGCTGGGCTAGGCTTGGCAGTCCAGCGCAGGGTTGGCTTAGGCAAAGCAAAACGGACGAGGACAGGGCTTGAAAGGGCAGGGTAGGGTTGGGCTGGGCAGAGTACGGTACGGTTGGGCATTTCCAGGCCGGTCTGAACTGGACTGGGCTGAGCGAGGAAGAGCAAAACAAGACTAGACTGGCCTGGGCATGACAGGGATGGACCAGGTAGGGAAAGGTTGTGCTGGGTTGGGTAGGGCATGCCAGGGTACGGCTTGGCTAGACAGGTCGGTGCAAGGGAGGGTTTGGCCAGACAGGGCAGGATAAGGTAGGGCAGGTCTGACCTGGGCCTGGTGGGACAGGGCTGAGCAGAGCTGGGCTAGGCTGGGTTAGGCTGGGTTGGGCTGGGCTGGCCTGGCCTGAGCAGGGCAGGGCAGGGCAGGGCAGGGCAGGGCAGGGCAGGGCAAGGCAGGGCAAGGCAAGGCAAGGCTGGGCAAGGCACGGCAGGGTTTTGTTGCTTGGCTGGGCTGGCAGATAAATGAAATGTAGTGTAAAGCAGGATGCTGGACAAGGCAGGGAAGGACTGCTTAGTTGGGAAGGGCAGGGAAGGACTGCTTAGTTGGGAAAGGCAGGGAAGGACTGCTTGGTAAGGCAGGGCATGGCTTGGCTGGGGTGGGCAGGGCTGGGCAAGGCACGGCAGGGGTTCTGTTGCTTGGCTGGGCTGGTAGATAAACAAAATGTAGTGCAAAGCTGTAGGCTGGGCAAGGCAGGGAAGTACTGCTTGGTGGGGCATGGCAGAGCTAGGCAGGACAAGGCTGGCTTGGACTGATCTGGGCTGCACTGGGCTGGACAGGGCTTGGCTGGGTACGGCAGGGACAAGGAAGGGTTGGGCTGGGCGGGGCAGGACAGGGAAGGGCAGGGCTGGGTAGAGCAGGACAGGAAAGGGTTGGACTGGGCAGGGCAGGACAGGAAAGGATTGGGCTGGGCAGGGCAGGACAGGGAAGGGCAGGGCTGGTTTGGGTTGGGCTGGGCTGGGCTGGGTAGGGCAGGATAGGGAAGGAAGGTCTGGACTGAACAGAGCAGGCAGGGCATGGCAGAGCAGGCAGGTCAGGGTAGGGCTGGGCTGGGCTGGGCCGGGCTGGGTTGGGTTCGGCAGGGCAGGACTGGGCGGCACAGGGCAGGGTCGTGCTGGGCTGGGCCGGGCTGGGTTGGGTTAGGCAGGGCAGGACTGGGCGGCTCAGGGCAGGGTCGTGCTGGGCTGAGCTGGTAAGGGTTGGCAGAGGAGGGCAGGGATGGGATGTTATGGGATAAGTTGGGTTGGGTTGGTCAGGGCTGGCCTGGTCAGGGCAGGACAGGGCAACTCTGGGTTGGGATGGGGAATAATGGGCAAGGCAGGGATGGGCAGAGCAGGGCAGGACACGGCGGGTTTGGGCAGGCTAAGGCAGGGCAATGCAGGGCTGGACAGGTCAGGGCAGGGCAGGACTGGGCTGGCTAAAGCAAAACAGAGCAGGACAGTGCTGGAGAGGGCAGGGTTGGGCTGGGCAAGACGGGGCAAGGTAGTGCAGGCCAGGACTGGGCTGGCTAAAGCAAAACAGAGCAGGACAGTGCTGGAGAGGGCAGGGTTGGGCTGGGCAGGACGGGGCAAGGTAGTGCAGGCCAGGGCAGGGCTGGTCGGGGCAGGGTTTGGCTGATCAAAGCTGAGCATAGCTGGGATGGGCAGGGATGAGGTGAGCTGAGATGGGCTGGGCTGGGAAGTACAGGGCAGAGCAGGGATGGCTGAGCAGATCTGGACATGGCTGGTTTGGGCAGGTGGTGAGAGGGGCAGGGTTAAACAGGGCAGGGCAGGGCAGGGCAGGCCAGGCCAGGCCAGGCCTGGGCTGGGCTGGGCATGGCTTGGCTGGGGTGGGCAGGGCAGGACAGGGCAGGGCTGGGCAGGGCTGGTCTGGTCTTTGCTGGGCTGGGCTGGGCTGGGCTAGGCTAGGCTAGGCGGGGCTAGGCTAGGCGGGGCTAGGCTAGGCGGGGCTGGACTGGGCTAAGCAGGACAGGGAATGAGGGACTGGACTGAACAGGGCAGGCATGGCATGGCAGGGCAGGGTAGGGCTGGGCTGGACTGGGCAGGGCAGGGCAGGGCTAAGCAGGACAGGGAAGGAAGGACTGGACTGAACACGGTAGGCATGGCATGCCAGGGCAGGCAGGGCAGGGCAGGGTAGGGCTGGGCTGGGCTGGACTGGGCGGTGCAGGGCAGGACTGAGGTAGGCAGGGCACGGCTGGGCTGGAAGGGAGGGGTCGTGCTGGGCTGAGCCGGTAAGGGTTGGCAGGGCTGGGGTGGGCTGGACTGGGCAGGGCAGGGCAGCGCAGGACTGAGTTAGGCAGGGCACGGCTGGGCTGCAAGGGCGGGGTCGTGCTGGGCTGAGCTGGTAAGGGTTGGCAGGAGAGGGCAGAGCAGGCCAGGGCAGAGCAGGGATGGGATGGGATGTAATGGGATGGATTGGATTGGGTTGGGTTGGATTGGGTTGGGTTGGGTTGGTCGGGGCTGGTCTGGTCAGGGCAGGACATGACAACTCCGGGTTGGGATAGAGAATAATGGGTAGGGCAGCGATGGGCAGAGCTGGGCAGGGCAGAGCTGGGCAGAGCTGGGCAGGGCAGAGCTGGGCAGAGCAGGGCAGGGCATGGCGGGTTTGGGCAGGCTAGGGCAAGGCAATGCAGGGCTGGACAGGTCAGGGCTGGACAGGTCAGGGCAGGGCAGGGCTGGGCTGGTTAAAGCAAAGCAGAGGAGGTCAGGGTTGGGCTGGGCAGGGCAGAGCAGAGCAGAGCAGAGCAGGACAGGACAGGACAGGACAGGACAGAGCAGAGCAGGACAGGGCAGGGCAGGCCAGGGCTGGGCAGGGCAGGGCAGGGCAGGGCAGGGCAGGGCAGGGCAGGCCAGGCCAGGCCAGGCCAGGCCAGGCCAGGCCAGGCCAGGACAGGCCAGGCCAGGCCAGGCCAGGCCAGGACAGGGCAGGCCAGGCCAGGGCAGAGCAGGGCTGGGCAGGGTTTGGCTGGGCAAGGCTGAGCACGGCTGGGCTGGGCTGGGCTGCGCTTGCTGGTCAGGGATGGGGTGAGCTGAGCTGAGCTGGGGTGAGGAGTGCAGGGATGGCTGGGCAGGGATGGACATGGCTGGTTTGGGCAGGGCAGGGCAGGAGTGAGAGGTGCAGGGTTAAACTGGGCAGGGCAGGCCTGGGCTGGGATGGGCAGAACAGTGAAGGGTTTGGCTTAGGTGAGTAGGGCAGGACAGGCATTGGCACAGCTGAGTTGAGCTGAGCTGGGCTCGGCTGGGCAGGACAGGGTTCGGCCCGGTTAAGCAGTGCAGGGCAGGGCAGGACTAAGTGGCTGGGCTTGGCAGGGATGAAGTGGGCATGGCTTGTTTGGGAAGGGCTGGGTTAGGATGGGTAAAGCCAAGTTGGCCTGGGCTGGGCGGGGCTGGACTTGGCTGGGCTTGTCAGGGAAGAGTAGTGCTGGGCTAGGCAGGTCAGGGCTGGGCAAGGCAAAGCAGGGCAAAGTGGGTAGCGCAAGGTTTGGCTGGGAAAGCTAGGGTAGGGTTAGGCTGGTTAGGGCAGGACTGGGTGGAGAAGGACTGCGCTGAGCTGGACAGGACTTTGCTGGGCTAAGCAGGACTTGGCTGCGCTAGGCAAAGCAGGGCAGAGCTCCGTTACAAATGGCTTTTCAAAGCACGGCAGTGTTGGGGAGACAGGTCTGGGCTGGCCAGGCCAGGGCAACTCAGGTTTGGACCGGTCAAGAAAGGACTTGGCTGGGCAGGGCAGGGCAGGGCTGGGTAGGGAAAGCCAGAACTGGGCTGAACTGGGTAAGGCAGGGTGAGACTGGGCTGATCTGGCCAAGACAGGTCTGGACTGGGTTCGCCAGGGGAGGGCAGCGCAGTGCAGTGCAGAGCAGCACAATGCAGGGCAGCGCAGTGGTGCAGGACTGGTCAAGGTAGGACAGAACTGGGCAGGGTTGGGTAATGCAGGTCTAGGCAAAGCAGAGCAAAGCAGTGCAGGGAATAACTAGGTAAGGCAGGGCAGGGGAGGGCAGGACGAGACAGGGCTTTCCTGGCCAGGACAGGGCAGGGCAGAGCAGAGCAGGGCAGAGCTCGGCAGAGCAAGGCAGAGCAGGGCAGGGCTGGGCAAAGCGGAGCCAGGGCACGATTGGGCAGGACAAGGCTGAGCCAGGCTGGGCTGGGCTGGGCTGGACAGGGCAGGGCTAGGTGCCTAGGACAGGGCTTGGCTGAACTGTACGTAGCTGGGATGATGTATGTAGGCTGGGCTGGACAACACTGAGCTGTGCCGTGGAGGGTTGGGCTGGGCATGGCTAGGCTCGGCTAGGCAGGGCTGGGCAGGCCAGGATTGCACAGGGCAGGGCTAGCCTATGCAAAGCAGGGTAGGGATGGGTCAGGGCTGGGAAGAACTGGGCAAGGCAATGCAGGGTAGAGCCGGGCTGAACAGGGCAGGGCTGGGTAGGTTGGGTTGAACTGGGTGGGCTGGGCTGGGCTGGGCTGGGCTGTGCTTGGCTGATTTGGACTGGGCTGTGCTGAGCCGTGCTGGGCTGGGCTAGGCTAAGCTGGGTGGACTGGGCTGGGCTGGGCTGAGCAGAGCTGTGCTGGGCAGAATTGTGTTGGGCAGGACTGGGCTGATCATAGCAAGGCGGGGCTGGGCTAGACAGGACCAGGCTGGGCTGGGCTGGGCAGGGCAAGACTTGGCTGGGCTGGACTGGGCTAAGTTGAGCAGAGCTGTGCTGGTCAGAGCTGGGCTTGGCAGGGCTGAGTTTGGCAGGGCAAGGCACGATACGTCACGGCACTGCAAACTATGACAGAGCAGGGCTAGGTCGGGCAGGGCAGAGCGGGAAAGGACAAGGCTAGGCTGGGTTGGGCAGGGCAGGGCAGGGCAGAGCTGGGCTGGGCTTGGCTGGGTTGGGCTGGGCTGGGCTGGGCAGGGCTGGACTGGGTTGGGAAGGACTGGGCAGGGCAGGGCAGGGCAGGACTGGGTTGGGAAGGACTGGGCAGGGCAGGGCAGGGCAGGACAAGGAAGGGCAGGGCAGGGCAGGACAAGGAAGGGCAGGGCAAGGCAGGACAAGGAAGGGCAGGGTAGGAAAGGGCTTGGCATAGCAGGACAGGGCTTAGCAGAGCAGGACAGGGCTTGGCAGAGCAGGACAGGGCTTGGCAGGCAGGACAGGGCTTGGCAGGGCAGGGTTTTGCTGGGCAGGGAAGGATTAGGTTGACCAGGGCAGAGCAGGGTTAAGTTGGCCAAGGAAGGACTGGGCCAGGCTGTCCAGGGCAGGACAGGGCCAGGCTGTCCAGGGCAGGACAGGGCTAGGCTGGCCTGGGCTGGGGTGGGCTGGTCTGAGCAGGGTTAGGCTGGACTGGGCAGGGCAGTGCAGGGCAGGGCAGGGCAGGGCCAGGCAGGGCAGGGCCAGGCAGGGCAGGGCCAGGCAGGGCAGGGCCAGGCAGGGCAGGGTAGGGCAGGGCAGGGCAGGGTAGGGCAGGGCAGGGCCAGGCAGGGCAGGGCCAGGCAGGGCAGGGCCAGGCAGGGCAGGGCCAGGCAGGGCAGGGCCAGGCAGGGCAGGGTAGGGCAGGGCAGGGCAGGGTAGGGCAGGGCAGGGCTTCACTGTGCAGACTTGAATTGGGCTGGTCTAGGCAGGGCTGGACTGGTCATGGTTGGGTAGGGTTTCACTGGGCTGGGCAGGCAGGGCAGGGCAGTGCTGGGCAGGACAGTGCTGGGAAGGGCAGGGCAGGGAAAGACAGGGCAGGATAGGACAGGGCTAGGTAAGGCAGGGCTGGACAGGATAGGGTCAGGGCAAGGCCATATGAGGGAAAGGCAAAGTAAGTCAGGGCTCGACAGGTATGGGGTAGAGCTGGGTAGGATTGGGGCTAAATCATGACAGGGTTGTGCAGGTATGTGTAGTGCTAGGGCAGGACTGGTCACGGGTAGGGGTTAGCAGGACAACTGGACGAATGACAGCGCTGGGTAGGGCTGGGCAGGGCACGACTAGCTCTGTGGTTAGACTTACTGTAGGCGTCGGACAAGGCCAGGGCTGGGTTGGACGGTGCAATGATGAGTAGGGTTAGGGTTAGGGTTAGGGCTAGGGAAAAGGCAAGGCAGGGCAGGGCAGGGCAGGGCAGAGTAGGGTAGAGCAGGGCAGGGCAGAGTAGGGTAGAGCAGAGCAAGGCTGGACTGGACAGGGCAGGGCTAAACCCATGGCTAGAGCAGGAACTGGGATGGGCAGGTCTAGGGCTAGGGCAGGATTTGGGCTGTGTTGGGCTGAGCTGAACTGTGCAGGGCAGGGCAACAGAGAGTAGGGCTGGGCAGGGCAGAACAGGGAAAATGAGACAGAACAGTTTAGAGGAAGATAAGGAATGACAGGGCAAGGAAGAAGGGCAAATCAATGCAGGCAGCGTAAGGAAGGTATAACGGAGCACAGGACAGGACAGGGCAAGACATGAAAGGGCAGCGCAGGGCAGGGCAGGGCAAAGCAGGCAGGGCAAGGCAGGGAAGGGTAGTGTAGGGCAAGGCAGGGAAGGGTAGTGTAGGGCAGGGCAGGGCAGGGCTGGGCTGGGATGGGATGGACTGAGCTGGAATGGGCAGGTTAGGACAGGACAGGGCTAGGTAAGACAAGGCAGGGCTGACCTGGGTAGGGGAGGGCAGGGCAGATCAGGGCTGAGCTGGGCTGGGCAGATCAGGACTGAGCTGGGCTGGGCAGATCAGGGCTGGGCTGGGCTGGGCTGGGCACGACAGGGCAGGGCAGACCAGGGCTGGGCTGGGCATGTCAAAGTAGGGCAGATCAGAGCTCAGCTGGGCAAAACAGGGCGGGGCAGGGTAAGGTAGATCAGGGCTAGGCTGGGCTGGGCTGGGCTGGGCTGGGCTGGGCTGGGCAGGGCAGGACAGGGCAGGGAACTGTTGTGCAGGGCAGGGCAGGTCTCCACTTGGCCAACGTGGGCTGAGCTGGACAAGGCAGGGCTGGGTTGAGTTGTGCTGGGATGGGCTGAACAGGGCAGGTCTGGGCTAAGCAGAGCAGCACTGGGCTGAGCTAAACTGGGCAAGACTAGACGGGCTGAGATGTGCTGGGTTGGGTTGGGCAGGGTTGGGGCCGGGCTGGGTTGGATTGGGCTGGGCTGGGCTGGGCTGGGCTGGGTTGGGTTGGGTTGGGCTGGGCTGGGCTGGGCTGGGCTGGAATGGGCAGGTTATGACAGGACAGGGCTAGTTAAGGCAAGGCAGGGCTGACCTGGGTAGGGGAGGGCATGGCAGGGGAGGGCAGGGCTATGCAGGGCTGGGCTGGGCTGGGCACGACAGGACTGGGTAGTCCAGGGCTGGGCTGCGCGTGGCAGAGTAGGGCAGATCAGAGCTCAGCTGGGCAGGACAGGGCAGGGGAGGGTAAGGCAGATCAGGGCTAGGCTGGATAGGGCTAGGCAGGGCAGGGCTGGGCAATGCTGGGCAGTGCAGGGCAGGGCAGGGCTGGGCTGGGCTGGGTTGGGCTGGGCTGGGCTGGGCTAGGCAGGGCAGGGCAGGGCAGGGCTGGGCTGGGCTGGGTTGGGCTGGGCTGGGCTAGGCAGGGCAGGGCAGGGCTGGGCTGGGCTGGGCTGGGCTGGGCTAGGCTGGTCAGGGCAGGGTTTGGCTGGGCCTGACTGGGCAGGGAACTGTTGTGCAGGGCAGGGCAGGGCTCCACTTGCCCAACATGGGCTGAGCTGGACAAGGCAGGGCTGGGCTGAGTTGGTCTGGGATGGGCTGAACAGGGCAGGTCTGGGCTAAGCAGAGCAGCACTGGGCTGAGCTAAACTGGGCAAGTCTAGGCTGGGCTGGGATGTGCTGGATTGGGTTGGGTTGGGCAGGGCTGGGCAGGGTTAGGGCCGGGCTGGGTTGGATTGGGCTGGGCTGGGCTGGGTTGGGCTGGGCTAGGCTGGGCTGGGTTGGGCTGGGCATGGCTGTGTGGGGATGGACAGGGCTGTGCTGGACATGTCTGGACTGAGCATGGCTGGACTGGACATGGCATGGCTGGGCTGGGCTGGGTGAGGCTGGGCTGGGCATGGTCAGGAAGGGCAGGACTAGGCTGGGCTGTGCATGGTCAGGAAGGGCAGGGCTGGGTTGGGCTGGACTGGACTGCGCAAGGCAGGACTGGGCACGGCAGAACAGGGCAGGGCTTGATAGGACTAGGGCTCTGCATTGTAATGGGAAGGACGGCAGAGGTAAGTAGCGCTGTGCAGGGCAGGCCTAGGACTATAGTTAGGAAGAGGGCTACGGTTAGGCTGGGGAGGGCCAGGGTTAGGACAGGGCCAGGGTTAGGTTAGGGCCAGGGCTAGGGTAGGACCAGGGCTTGGGTAGGGTTAAGCAGTGCAGTGCTAATTTGGGTTACGGTTTGCATAGGACTGTGTAGGGCACAGTAAGGTGGGGTAGGACAGGGTAAGGTAGGGTAGGACAAGACAGGGTCAGGGCAGGAAAGAGGCAAGGTGGGTCTAGGGCAGGACAGGGCCGGTCAGGGCAGTACAGGGCAGAGTCAGTGCAAGGCAGACCAGGGTAGGGTAAGGACAGGGGAGAGTACGGCACATAACTGGCAAATCAGGGTCAGTGCAAGGAAGGACAAGGCAGGACAGAGCAAGACAAGACAAGGCAGGGGAGGGCATGGCAGGGTAAAGCAAGGCTTGACAAAACATGGCAGTGCATGGGAAGGCAGAGTTAGTGAAGGCCGGGAAGGAGCAAAGCAGAGAGGGCTGAGAAGGGTCAGTGCAAGACAGGGCAGGTCAGGACAGAGTCAAATGGAGGGAAGGACAGGACAGGGCAGAGCAGAGTCAATACAAGACAGGGTAGGATTGGGCAGAGTCAATACATGGGAAGGGAGGACAGGGTAAGGAAGGGCAGGGCAGGGCATAGCAGGCCGGGCCAGGGGAGAGCAAGGCAGGACAAGGGAAGACAAGGCAAGAACCGTAATGGAAGGCAGAGATAGGGAAGGCAGGACAGAGTAAGGCAGAGAAGGGAAGGGAAGGGAAGGGTGGTCAGGGCAGGGCAGGGAAGGGAAGGGCAGTCAGGGCAGGGCAGGGCAGGGAAGGTAAAGGCAAGGCAGGGCAAGGTAAAGTGGGGCAGAGCAAGGCAGAGCAGGACAGAGGAAAGCAGGGCTGGGCAGGGCAGAGGAAGGCACACAGGGCAAATGATGGCAAAACAGGAAAGAGGAAGGCAAAGCAGGGCAGAGAAAGGAAGAGGAAGATAAGGCAAGGCAGGGTTGGGCAGAACACAGCAGGGCTGGGGAGGGCAAAGGAAGGCAGGATAGTGCAGGGCAGGGCAGGGTCACTGCAGGACAGAGCATGGCTATGCAGTCAGTACACAGAAGAGTAATGCAAGGCAAAGTAGACTATGGTCAGAACAAGCCAGAGTAGGACAGAGCAGGGCAAAGGCAGGACCGGTGCGACTCCAAGCAGAGAAAATGCTAGGCAGGGTTAGTGCGAGGAACGGCTAGACAGGGCAGGGTTAGTGCAACGGAGGACAGGGTTAGTGCAAGGAACGGGCAGGGCAGGGCAGGTTTAGTGCAAGGAACGGGCAGGGAGGAGTTGAGTCTGTGCAAGGAAGGGCAGAACAGGGCAAGCAGGATCAGTGCAAAACATGGCAGGGCAGGGCACAGTCAGTGAAAAGAAGGGCAGGGCAGGTTCAGTTCAAGGCAGGACAAGGATGATCAGGTCAAGGCTGGTTAGGGCAGGGTAAGACAAGGCAAGGATGAGCAGGGCAGGGAACAACAAGGCAAGGCTGAGCAGGGCAGGGAACAGCAAGGCAAGGCAGGATAGGGAATGGAAGGACAGTCAGAGCAGGGCTGGGCGGGACACTCCAGGGTAAGGCAGGGCAGTGTTAGACCAAGACAGGAAACGGCACGGCAGAGCATGGCAGGGGAGGGTAAGACATAGAAAGGCTGGGCAAGGCAAGGCAGGGCAGGGACGGGAAGGGAAAGAAAGGGCAGTCAGGGTAAGACATGACAGGGCAGGGCAGGGCGGAACAGGGCAGGACAGAGCAGGGCAAGGCGGGACAGGGCAGGACAGAGCAAGGCAAGGCAGGACAAGGCAGGGCAGAGAAGGGTCGGGACGGGCAGGATAAGGCAGATGAAGGTAGTACAGGGCAGGACAGAGGAAGCCAGGAAAGGGTAGGGCAGAGGACGGAAGGGCAGGGCAGAGGACGGAAGGGCAGGGCAGAGGACGGAAGGGCAGGGCAGGGGTAGAGAAGGGCAGGGCAGGGCAGGGCACAGTAAGGGAAGACAGGGCAGGGCAGGGCAGGGCACAGTAAGGGAAGACAGGGTAGTGCAGGACAGGGCAGGGCACTGCAGAGTAGGGTAGTGCGAGGCAAGGCAGTAACAGCAGGATAAAGCAGGGAAGAGCAGGGCAGGGCAAGGTCAGCGTAAGGCAGGAAAGTGCAGAGTCAGTGCAAGGTAGGGTAGGGCAAAACAGGGCAAGGCAGGGCAGGGTAAGCCAAGACTCACGGGCTGGAACTGGCTGAACTGGGTTTGAACAGGGGCTGGTTAGGGTTGGGGCTTTGGGTGTAAGGCTGGGTAAGGATGGGGCTAGAGTCTGGCTGGGTATGGAAATGGCTGCAGTTAGGGATACGGCAGGTAAGGTCTGATGGCGGCTGCAGATGGCGTAGGGGCAATTACGGTCTGGTGTTGGCTTGTGCTGTGGCTGGAACTGGTTTTAGTGCTTCGTTGGACTGGGGCAGGGACATACAAAGGCAGTCTGGGGCAGGGGCTGGCCGCGGTTAGAGCTGGCTAGGGTTAAGACTTGATCCAGACTTGGCTGGGACTGAGGGTAGCTGAATCTGGCTGGAGCTGCCTGGAGCCGGGAATGGTTGAGGTTGGAGTTCAAAGAGGCTGGAGCCAAGGCTGGGGCTGACCGGGGCTGGGGCTTGGGCGTGGTTTGCGGCATGGGCAGGAGCTAGGCCTTCAGCTGGTAATGGGTATGGGGCTGGGACTGGAGCTGGGGCTGGATGTCTAGCTGAGGCTGGGACTCAATAGGGTTTGGGACCAATAGGGTTGAGGCTGGCTGGAACTGGGACTGAGGCTGGATAAGACTGGGGCTGGAGCTGGGGCTGGCTGTCTAGCTGAGGGTGGGACTCAATAGGGTTTGGGTCCAATAGGGTTGAGGCTGGCTGGGACTGGAGCTTGCCCTGAGGCTGGCTGGGGTTTGGGTTTGAGCTTGTGCTAGGACTGGCTTGGGCTGAGGCTGGCTGGGGTTGGGGCTTGGGGTGGTGCTAGGTCTGGCTGGGGCATATTGAGGGGGTCTGGAATTGGGATTGGGGCTGGGGTTGAGGATGAAGCTGGTTGAAACTGGAGCGTGGCCTAGAGTTGACCATGTCTATGGCTGGCAGGGGATAGGGCTGATATGGGCTAGGGCTAAGACTGGAACTGGCTGGGGCTGATATGGACTAGGACTGGGACTGTCTGCAGCTTCGGTTAGGACTGGGGCTGGAGTTTTGGATGGAGCTCTGTGTGGGGTCTGGGGTCTGCACTGACTGGGACTGATAGTGGGGCTGGCTGGGGCTTGGGCTGGCTGGGGCTGGGTCTTGAGCTGAGACTGGGGCTTGGGTTGGAACTGGGGCTTCAGCTGTTGCGGGATCTGGGTCTGGTGCTGTTGCTTGATGGAGTGGGTGGGGTCTGGGGCTGGCTAGGGCTGTCTGTGGTTAGGGTTGAGTCAAAGTCTGGCTGGGGCTGGGAGTAGGGCCAGCTCATGCAATGCTGGGGCTATCTAAGGGAAGGAGCGATGGACAGGGGCTGACTGAGTCTGGGGCTTGATCTAGAATCAGCTTGATCTGGGGCTGAAACAAGGACTGGCGCTGGGACTGCCTGGGACTTGAACTGCATCTGGGACTGGCTTGCGCGAGTAGGGTCTGGAGCGGTTGAGGGGGGAGTTGGCTGGAGCTGGTACTGGGGATGAGGATAGCTTAGGCTGGGGCTACGGCATCCTGAGGCTGGCTGAGGCGGGGAAAGAGGATGGAAATGGAGCTGGCTGGGGTTGGAACTGGAACTGACTGAGACTGGGGCTGGGCTGGCTGGGACTGGTTGGCTGCCTTGGTCCCCTGACGGCTAGATGGAGTTGAGGCTGGGGCTAGGACTGCTACCACACCACAATATTATACGATACCACACCACATCACACATCACTTTATTATACCATACCACACAACACCACACCACACCACTATATTATACCATACTATACGGTACCATACCATGCTCAGCATACCACATCATACCATACCATGCGCAGCGTATCACACCAAACCACACCACATCACACACCACACCTCACCAGACTACACCACACTACAGCAAGCCACATTCAGGGTTGAACTGTGAATGATTCTTTAATGTGAGTGACGGAACAAATGCCGATAGCACAAATATTTCGACTATAATGAAAATACTCAAAAAGAAAGTACTTGCGTTTGGTTACTACCGACTGAAAAGAAAAAAGTAAACAGACAAAGAGACGAACGTGTGATATAAAAAGAAAATTATATGAACATGTACTGTACCTTTGAGTTTAAAGTTGTCACGCTTTACTCCGTCCAGAACAGCTCGGTTAATTGCCTGTGAAATGGAGAATCAATATTACATTCGGGAACTCAGAATTTAACCTTAATTTTGCATTATTACATCTTGGTTTTTGAGGTAACCCAAACTATATTATGTGAAGTATAGACTGACCAGCTAGCGCGAGCACGTACGCGCGCGCACACACACACACACACACACACACACACACACACACACACACACACACACACACACACACACACACACACACACACACACACACACACACACACACACAAATGCACTTCGTAATGCCCGTGTGGTACATAAACAATTCTCAATACACTCTCTTTTCCGGTCTCGTACTCTCCATTCACGACCAACCAAGAGGGTTTGGATAACGGAGATAAGAGGGGTGTAAAGACGACACAGGATAAGGAGGACTCCGGCACTGAGATAACCTTCTAGGACTGTTTGTTCACTCTGGATGTCTGTTTAATTTAATTCTTGCTGTGGACATACGATTCTATTTAGCTTTGGACTTTTTTTTACGAATTCAGTATAAGAGTAAGACTGTCTTGCGGAAACGAGAGTAAAATAACACTCATATTGTCTTCTATTTTAAGTCTCCATACACATCCCTTCCTTTTCCACGGTCTCCTCCTCCTCCCAATCAAGGAATATTCATGAATGACGAGGAGATTGGAGACGGTATTCTTGTCGGCTGAGGACGCTACCTAACACCTTTTCTTAAGCGATTTGTTTTGCTTATTTCACATTACTGTTCTGGTCTGTTACATACATCTTTCCAATATCGCCTTACACTGCATGAATAACGCACAAAAAGACAGCAACTAGCCATATCCAAAAATAGGTCGCTAGAGACGAGGTGTTAGGAAGCTTCCTTAACCAGTGAGAATACCGGTCTGGCTTGTTTATTATCGGGGACTCACACCACACCATTGACACACTCCCTTCACGCACACCTCATTAACCCTCTTATGACTGTGACCTCTGTTGTTGTTAATACCAGACCAATGTATTCAGGCGTAAGTAAGTCATAGGAGCCTGAATTAATACCCTTCTATATACTATATAACTACCGTAGTGGAAATTATGGACACAGTATATTTAAGCTCATATGATCAAATCATATTCAAAGGACACTGATAGAGATACGTGTTGCAAATTCTCCTGTGACAAAGAGAATATAAATATACCATTGTAACTCCTTCTCAACAATAATGTGGTTTTTAATTTTAATCACTCCAGTCAGATGATGTTTTTTGCACTTTAGTAATGCTATCCCCAGGCAGATATATTCAGCTTAGGAGACACTTATCAAACTACACGAGTTAGACTTCAGTGCCCCTCATCACTAAAATATGGCTTCCGTCAGCTGAGTAAAATTCCCTACAGATAACGGGAATGAAGTAATATTATATATATACAGTATATATATATATATATATATATATATATATATATATATATATATATATATATATATATATATATATATATATATATTATGTTTTCGGTTTGGCTGTGATTCCAGCGATGGCTGTGACAGTTTTTATAATGCAAAAACCAAGTGCACAACAGGAGTTCAGATAATTCAGTGTTTTGCTGAGGCTGGCTTTATCAGGAATCACACACACAGGATGCAGTTTGCTCCTTAAACAAGCCATACGGTGACAGCAACAATAACAAAAGAGAAACAGCCTAAACAATCACCTTGGTTTCTCGATAGTGAGCAGAAGCCTAGTTACTCAGCAGTATAAATGGGAACCTTGATGTGAATTCGATTGTTGCAGGTTATGTTCTAGGGCAGGAGAGAGCCATCGGAAAAACAGCTGTTTGCCTAAATGACCCCCGTGCAGTCGATAGGTATAAATCTATCCTTTTCCTCTACTTTCTATGGACTAATAATGAGGAAATCACAGTTGGGATAGTACTGGTGAAAGGCTCAGATTACGACGGCGAGGAGTGGGTGCTTGTGCCAGTGTAACAACGCCTATGGTATGGCTAAGTTACGTTAGGTTCGGTAAGGCTAGGTTTGGTTATCGTTAGGAATCTAAAGGAATTGTTATAAGACTCAGCTGACGACGGTGGAGGAGTGAGTACCGATGCAAAGGTAAGTGCAATCATCATCTGGTTAGGTTACGTTATGTTAGGTTTAATTAGGCTGGGGTGGGTTAGGTTGGGTTAGGTAAGGTAACGAAGGAGATGGATTTAGTATGACGATCTATGGCTTAGCGAACGACAGTGATGGATGAATCTCGTAGCCAAGGTGACTTGCGATCACTTCTTGGTTCTTTTAAGGCAAGCCAACACCACGAGAGGTTGACGAGACGACAAACGAGATTATACCAATATGGACTTGAATTAATGATGGTTCTTTACACTCTGCCTTACCCCGTCACCTATTTTTGTTTATACAGTGAGCCAATCACTGCTCCTACCCCTACCACCTCGACTTTGTATAGTAAGGAATCAAAGTCGGCCTACTCTTTCATTGCGTCTACCCCACACTTGAAGCATGTTTGTTACCTTCCTCCGTGACACATCAAATCAAAGAGAATGAAATAAAAACAGAAAAACTTACTAAGCTTCTCTTTGCTTAGGAATATTCATCAGAGTGAATACAATAGCAGCAGAGGCGAAATCTCTGGAACTTACCTAGCTTCTCTCAGCTAAGAAATATCATCCAGTCGAGGACACTGAAAAGCAGAAGAGGTGCAACAGTACGATCTTATGAGGCCTCATCCAAAATTATTAGCCAGCGGAGGGAAGTGAGAGGTAGAAGAGGTGAAATATTAGGCTGACATTTGACCCCAGCTGTACAAAATAGTCGCACCAGACGCCCTAAGTTCAGGACTGGTCAGCTAATATCAGACACGTGTCACTCAGCCTGGGTAGGAGGTCAGCATGAGAGTTCTGATGATTACTTGCGCAAAACATACTTCTCGACTGTTGCATCCGCCTTTTTAATTTATTTCTGAAGATCTGTCCATCATTCAATAATAAATAAACCCATCATGATCGCAGGAGCCTGAAGCCAAGATACTTAGTCCAGACCATCAAGGCGTAAGTGACCAGTCTCCCTTCCCTTGAGTGGTTATTTTCAGAGCAATAAAATCGAATCATTCTTCGACCGTAAACCCTGATGGGTCACACCCGGTTCGAGCACCTTAGTCCACTAGACCACCAGGCGTCTATTTGGTTATAAGCTTACCAAAGAACGTAGTTAATGGTTTCCTAAACTAATAATATTCCGCTTTTCACTCTGTGCAGAGTCAGCTGAAGGTAGCTTTACATTAGACTACTGGATAGCGAGTGCCCCAACTAACGTTTACTGATATACTGTGTAAGAATATAACCAGTCACTGAGGATGTGTCTCCAGTTTCAGCACTCATAACACATCTCATTACAGATATATGCGAATTATTACATACTGACGAATGTGCTTATATTATTAAATTCTGCATGAAAGTAATCGTGCAAGAATTTATGTATAAGTTAGGAAACGGTGCTACAAAAATGGTCGGTAAACACTACACAGGAAAGAATTTATATTTATATTTACACCTTACAGTCATGATGTTACAAACCACATTAAAGGTCTACACATAAGCACCCTCCTACAGTGATACAGAAAAACGGACAACTCACGGACACAAACACAGGCAGCCTCCTGCAAGACACACTAATATGACTCGGGCAGATGTGAGCCAGACAACAGAACACCACTAAATTAAAGCAGTAGTCTTCAAAGGTTAATGAAGTTTTGTGTGTGTGTGTGTGTGTGTGTGTGTGTGTGTGTGTGTGTGTGTGTGTGTGTGTGTGTGTGTGTGTGTGTGTGTGTGTGTGTGTGCGCGCGCTTGAGTGAGTGAGTCGCATGAATCAAGGAGGCCAGAGCTGGAGAGAAGGAAGAATTTCATACAAACACGACTTTGTTTTCATGTCTGGGAGTGATCCACTTCCGTCAGATGAGAGTGAACCGAACAGCAACCAAGGAGATTCATTCCTACCGCATAAGTATGGCTAACTGAATTTCCTGCAGCCATGACTCGGTACACACGCTATGGGAGAGGCCTGAAAGATAAAAATACCAATTCTAGAAACCAAGGAGACTCGCTTCCACATTAATAAGTAAGACTCTGTTTATTATATGCTACCATGGTTTTCCCTGTTGAATAAATTCGCCTGGAAATAATCAAGAACAAATTGATAAAATACGTCATAAGAATCAAAGTGTAAGAGTTGGACCTGTATTTTCGTTGGGTAAGGAGACTCCCTAGCACAATTTCCTTAGCGATTTATTTTTGGATATGGCTGGTTAATATTCCTTTGTACGTTACGCCGAGTATGGCCATGTTTGAAGGATTTATATACCACAGAATAGCAAATCGCTTAAGAAAAGGTGTTAGGGAGCTTCCTTAACCGACGAGAATACGGGCCTTGGAAAGATTGAAATATGCAGGTAACGACATCACACACCTTTGCTAATTAAGTCTTGAGAAAGTCATTGGGAGTATAACGAAGTTATTGTTTCTCGTGAAGGTGAGAGAGAGAGAATGTGTGTGTGTGTGTGTGTGTGTGTGTGTGTGTGTGTGTGTGTGTGTGTGTGTGTGTGTGTGTGTGTGTGTGTGTGTGTGTGTGTGTGTGTGTGTGTGTGTGTGTGTGTGCGCTTCCCTGGTCACGCTTTCTAGACTGCATAATGTCAAATACATACAACTGCTGACAATAATAACGATCCATTTATCAATCAGATAATTATGAAGGCCATGCAAAATATTCTGAGAAGTTTGTAGGAGTGCGAAGAGCTTGTTACTGGATTTCGAAAGTCACTGTTTATTTTTCATTATTTGTCATTCATTCGGTTGTGTCGTGAGATTAATCTGAATGTGATCCTGGCAGAACTGAGGCTGTCCACCCACAGTTCACAATCGTCCTGTCGAGGGAAGAGGGAGGGAGATGAGAGAAGTTTGTACAAGAGAGTAGCGAAATAGCCCAGTTTTATCAATGTCACTACAAAAAGGCGTCCCTCATCAACACACTCTTTCTTGCCTGACCCTCAACCCTTCAATATTTATCGTAATGATAAGGAGAGATGTTCATTTTCGCATCTGTAACCACGCGCCAGTGAGCAGTACTACTAATCAAGAGTATTCGCTGCAGACAAATATTTGAGGCTTCTGTTTCAGTATTTAATCCCCACATCCCAGAGCGATAGTACTGATTTCGTTCCTGCTATATCCAGACGATTGTATAGAACTTTGGAAAGATGGGATGTTCTGATGGGATTAATGAAGATGATATTATAACCCTTCTAACTTTAACAGTATCTCTAAAGCTGGATAAAATTGTCTGGTTCAGCGAAAATATAATGAAATAATTATTATAGCAAGAGAGTTAATGTCACAAATTATTATCAGTATCTCTGCACATCCTCTACCTCCCCACCTCGTATCACTAGACTCTTTTCGCCTTTACTTGGCCCATATTTTCGTCTTTCTGCTTTCCGTTTCTCATTTCACGTAGCTCAGTGACCGGAAAAAGCAATCCTATGCTCTGCGTCCTTTCCATAGCACTTCTTCGTGACTAACAACCTATCACTGTGTTAATCTTTTGCTACAACACAGCATTTGTGATTTGGAATGTGTGTGTGTGTGTGTGTGTGTGTGTGTGTGTGTGTGTGTGTGTGTGTGTGTGTGTATATTTTCGGCCAGATTAAATTGAAAATAGTAAACATCTTCCATCACTACAAATGTGGACAGACGCCCTCAATTTGCGTGCAGAGTTGTGTCTTAAATCTTCGAAGCGACTTTCTGTTTTTGTGTGGCAGTGATATTGGCGCTGGTAATAAATCTTTTCCTTCGTTGCCAAGTTAGGAGATAACGACAATTAACCCCATCCCTCCAAGGGCGTCGTTATCACAGTTACTTCCAAACGATTTTATTTATTTTACGAACCTTTTTTTTTTTTTATTATTATTATTACAAATGGCTTTCTATATATGACATTAAATACCCATTCACTATCAGACTTTTTTTTTTTTAACTGAAGAAAAGTGAGGACAAAGA
>NC_137019.1:35369727-35389727 GCF_032717465.1 Coenobita brevimanus
GCTCTTTCAATATTTGAAAGAAATGAAAAATTCATACCCAAATATCTATAGTATACATGTATATATGTATTTGTATATGTACATACAGTATGTATGTATGCGTCTGGGCAGGAAAGATGAGGAAGCATACTAACTGATGACCTAGCCGCTAGGCTACGATGGTCAGCTTCAAGTGGACCAAGCTTTGTCAGCGACCGGAAGTGAGTTTCAGTATGAAAAGTCACTCCTGAATGGCGGTGCCGAAGGACAACATCCCACCCAAGAATCATGGCTCTGGCTCGATAACCTTCGGATCCTTAGCATTTCGCGCCAGCCTGGTCGTGATTTTAGCGATTTTCTGCTGAAATGCATTTGATGACATTTGACCCCTGACCAGGCTGATGTAGGTCACGCATGTTCAAAGGACACTTGTAGTACTCATTACTGACAATAAGCATGCAACTTTCATTCGATTCCATCCACCCACTGTGGAGCTAGGAAACTTGAAATTCATGGAATGGCCAAGAAGAGATATAATTTCTAGGTGAAGCTGACAGCGACTGGATGTGAGTTTCGACACTAAATGTCATTTTTGTACGGGGGTACTCCAATGCAACATTCCATCAAAGAATCACGGCCATGTCTTCACAATCTTCGGAGCCTTGGCATTTCGCGCGAGAATAGTTGTGATTGTAGCTGTTTTCATCATGTTTGCATTTGATGACCTTTGACCCCTGACCTGGCCAATGTAGCACATAGGTGTACTGTACAGTGTTGCAGTACTAGTCAATGTCTATAAGCATGCAAAGTTTCATTTAATTCCACTGAGCCACTTGGGAACTAGGGGGACATTTTTGAAAACCCGTACTGGCTGCTAAGAAGACTGAGGCCAATCGTCACAGGGTTGCCACACCAAAACTAGAGGGAGGAAAATGGATGGCACTCCTCCAATAGGGAAAGATTACGCCTAAAAAAAGCAGAGCATTCTACGCCCATCACTAACGCTTCTACAGCTCAAAACGTTAAAAGTATGAAAAAAGGCGTTTTTTCGGCCTTGCTAGGCAATGAGTTGTTGCCTAGCAACCAAAACCTTGCGGACACAACTAAGTCATAGGCCGGACATTATGTCCAAGTCTGGTCGGAATCGATTGATTCTGAAGGGTAGAATTGCTTGCCAAAATTAAACAAGAAACTAATGAAGAAAAGGCGACTGACAATATGGGCAGCATGAGCTGGCCAATGACTGATAAGGATGGATGATATATGTTTACAGATTTTCATGACAAGGCTTATACTCCTACGTGTGTGTGTGGGGTGGGGGGAAGAAACTCATACATTCGCTTTGCAGGACGAACATACGAAGGGACATGATAATAATGCAGTACTAGGAAGTAATGAAGATCAGTAGATAGCAGTGAAAGGCCTGGAAGAAAGCGAGTGGTATTGATATTAAGGGAGAAGTATCAAGAAATATTAAAAATTTTTTGGATGAGAAGGGAGGACTGAGTGGGGATGGATATGAGAGAGGGATGTGTGTGTTGGAGAAAAAGCAAGGCAGCCAGATGACAGAGGACGGGGTGACATGAAGGCGATTTGTTTGTAGCTACCTCTTACGAGATTAAAGTGTGTGGTTATAGAAAGATTGATTGAGATAGACAGACAGACAGACAGAAGCTGGAATGCAATGAAAAGCAACAAGAAAAGAAATAATGAGTGAAAAGTAGATACAAGCAGTGAAAAGAACGAAAGCTAATGGAGAGAATCAGCAAGTGAAAAATATTAAAAAGTAGTGGAAATCAGCTGAGAAAAGGATATGAGAACGAGAAAGTTATAAACAAATGGAATGTTGGAATAGCCGCGGAATTGTCTACAAACAAGCAAAAACACACACACACACACACACACACACACACACACACACACACACACACACACACACACACACACACACACACACACACACACACACACACTTGACACGGTTTGCATCAGTAACATCTATCTGTCTATTGATCTCTCTGTCTATCTGCCTGCTTGTCTGTCTGTCTGTCTATTTATAGCAAGAATCCTGTCCAGTAAGGAGTGGCCACCAATGAATCGTCTCCATGTCATCCTGTCCTTGCTGTCAGTCTGCCCCCTCTCCCTCTCTCACTTCTCTCACTCATATGCCTCTCCACACCGTCCCTCCATCTCATCCTTGGTATCCCCTCCTCCCTCTCCCCCACCCTTCCACCTCACTCTCCCCTCTCATACTACTGCTACTACCACTACTACTACTACTATTAAGTGGAAGTGTCTATGTATGCCGTAACTCTCAGGAGCCGACCTCACACACACCACTCCATTCTATTGCCATGACGGAGTGGATGATGGACAGAGGCCTAGATAAATACAGAGCAAGACTAATGGAGAGATAGATATATAGGCAGATGGATAGATGGAAAGATGGATGGATAGACAGAGACATTGAGAGAGAGAGAGAGAGAGAGAGAGAGAGAGAGAGAGAGAGAGAGAGAGAGAGACAGACAGACAGACAGAGACAGACAGACAGACAGAGACAGACAGACAGAAATGGATGGATAGATAAAGATATAAACAGACATGTTTGTAAGCAGTTCTAGATAGACACAGATACAAACAGGCAGACAGACAGACAAACTGACAGACAGACAAGTAAGCAGATAGACATAAATTATGAAGATAGATAGACATTGACTGACAGTAACTATAGACAGACGGACGCAGGTAGGAGACAGATAGCTATGTGGACAGAGATAGACAGATAGACAAATTCATAACGTGGGTGATGGTTTCAAACTGATACTGTCCATGTACCCAATCACTCTACGATCCCGACCTAAGACACACTTCACTATTTCATACCAGGACAGTGAAGGATGGCTTGAGGCGTAGATATATAGACAGACAGATATAGATGGATTGACTGAATGGATAGACTGTATAGATACACAAAGTGACTGATAGACAGACAGGTGGCCTGCAGTCCTACCGGACCCAGGTTCAAATCCCCGCTGGGGCATGGAACAGTTTAAGGATTTGAATTTCATAAAAGCAGACTTTACTGATCTACCAGAAGACCCGCCGACATAAATACCCCCGTTAATACCAATACACCAGTCCTGTATGAGACAGCCGTAGATGTATGCAATATGGATGGTGGGTGTTAGCACCGAAGTGGTGACATGTGGAGGTGTAGGAGGACTAGTGGACCTTGGGAGAGGCCATTGCCCCCGAGAAATAGGCCTTGAAGCCTTTGCCCAGAGTCGGACACATGAAACAAAACAAAAAACAAAAAGACGCACGGATTTATAAACACGTAGAAAGACATACAGAGATATATATACATTGGCAGATAGATAAATAGGCGGGTAGACAGATAAATACGGATAGACAGAAAGAAACATAAATATATTGGTACACTGACATAAACAGACAGACGCAGGAAGACAGAGATAAAAGGATTGATAGACAGATATACACACAGACAGAGAGGCACGTGCATAACCTAGTGTACTGCAAGCATTCTCTTAATATCCATGACGTACAGGAGAGAGACAAGTATATTTCCTGGGGTCTGACGAATACATAGCGGAACGAACGTACCATGAGACACGCATTTGTCCCTTCCTACGTTCGTCCTGCAAAGCGAAGGTGTGGGTCTCTCTCTCTCTCTCTCTCTCTCTCTCTCTCTCTCTCTCTCTCTCTGTAGCAGTGCATTCCTACAGCTACACCATACAACAGCCATACATTAAGGCATAGACATTACATTACTTTCAGCGTTCTTTTTGCTGGTGAGACATATAGACTTAACTTGCCCGTTCAGCGTGTCACGGGTCATTCATTTTACACTAGACAACGCTACGCTTTTTTTCTCCACATCGGAAAGACGTTGAACACACGTACACGCACACGCAAACACACCCAAGCACACACACACACACACACACACACACACACACACACACACACATAAACAGAAACAGATGGGTGGATGGATACATATACATAGACAGATATACATATAGACAAATATACAGATATGTTTTACGGATATACATCCATCTACCTGTCAGTCTATTCATATATTTTTCTATCCATCATCTATTTATCTATTTCTACTGCATCTATACTTCTTTCTTACACCTTTCTACTCTCTCTCTCTCTCTCTCTCTCTCTCTCTTTCACGACCCTGCACCCCAGATAACGCTCAAAGAACCAAAAGTTGCGGAAAAGAAAAAGAAGATGGCTCGAGCCGCAATTTTTATGGTGAGAGAGGACATGACGGGAGTGTGAAAGCAGGATGAGAGAGAGAGAGAGAGAGAGAGAGAGAGAGAGAGAGAGAGAGAGAGAGAGAGTTATCTATATTTTGTTCTATTGTGGTAAACTATCCCCTTTTACTTCAGCATTAAGACTCAGGATGCTATGACACACTCTAAGATAATTCAAGCAGACTGGCAAATGCTGGAATAGAATAGTGTAATTACCCGGACAATGAGAAGGTTTATGTATCTTAGGAGGACGCCATAATCTCGTAAGGGGTGGCCGTTTGACTTTGAGTTATATGTTTTACGGGGAGGGGCACTAACCCTGCTCCAACCCACTTGCTGACAAATAGGGTACACGTATGGGTTGGTTATATGGTTACCACCCAGCGCTTTAAACGGTTTCCTGGCTTACAGGAAACTATTAGGCTTGTCACAATGTAGAGCCACCTGAATTGGAAAGAAGAAGAATAAAAAGTGACAAGAAAGGAGAAGTAGGAAGAGAGAATGGCAAACACAGAAAAAGAACGATAGAAGGGAAGGAATAAGTAGGCAGCACTACACCAAGTGAGTGGATGATGATCACCACCACTCACCACTAGTGGCAATATTAATACTCGGGCTCCTATGACTCACTCTCAGCTGAATAAAGTCGTCTGGAATTAGATGGAATAAAGTTTTCTTTTTTATGACACTCCTAGGCTAGTAATGTTTAGCAAGTTCTATAACACCTTTTCCTAACCGATTTATTTCCAGATTCGGCTAGCTAATATCGTTTTTTACGCTATATATGTAGAGTATGGTCATATTACAATGATTTAAGTAACACAGAATAGGACGAAAGGTGATATAAGCAAAATAAATCGCTTAGGAAGAGGATTTAGCGAGCTTCCTTAACCAACGAGAATACAGCACCTAGGCTCCTGTTCTTAATCTTAGGTGGCTTTGTGTGGAATTTGACCCTAAGCGGTTGGGGGTGAGAGAGAGAGAGAGAGAGAGAGAGAGAGCGAGCACCACCATCGCCACCACCACTAACAACAGTAATAATAATAATAATAATAATAATAATAATAATAAATAATAATAATAACGATAATAATAATAACAATAATAATAATAAATAATAATAATAATAATAATAATAATAATAACAACAACAACAACAACAACAACAACAACAATAATAATAATAAGAAGAAGAAGAAGAAGAAGAAGAAGAAGAAGAAGAACAAACAACAACAACAATAATAAAAATAATAATAAAAACCAACAATAATAATGATAATGACAGTGATGATGACGATGATAATAATAATGGTAATAATAATAATAATAATAATAATAATAAGAAGAAGAAGAAGAAGAAGAGGAAGAATTAATAAATAAATAAATAATAATGATGATGATGATGATGATAATAATAATAATAATAATTATAATTATTATTATAATCATTATTATTATTATAGTGATAATAGAGCTAAAGGAATAAGTACACCATCCTAGTTTCCTGCCTTAGAGCATATTTTGATATTCTGTTAAAACCCACCAGAGAAACATTTATGTAATATTTTTCGATAAGTTTTCCAATGATGTACAATGAGCGCCAATAGTCGTGTCGCGGTTTTGTCTGAAGAATAAATTTAACTCTGAAACATTATGAAAGCCTACCAGACAGCGGAATATACCAGACGTTTAGCCCGTCAGCTTGTGTTTTCACCAAATTTCACACGACTATTGGCGCTCACTGTTTGTTGGTCCGCTGAAAGCAGTGATGAGAAATAGGAAGGTAAGTATGGAAGTTAAGTCACTGCATGATTGTATTGTGATCCCTACCCTGACGTATGGAAGCGAAGCGTGGACCTTGCAAGAGGGGAACAAGTCAAGAGTGAGAGCAGTGGAAATGAGTTACTTGAGAGGAGCATGTGGAGTGACATGGAGGGACAGGTTGACGAATGAAGAAGTGAAGGAACGTTGTGGGGCGGATGTGGATGTGGTTGAGAAGATTAGGAGAAATACACTGAGGTGGTTTGGACATGTGAAGAGAATGGAGAATGAAAAACTGACCAAGAAGGTGTATGTAGAAGGTGTATGTAGGTGAGGTGGAAGGAGGGAGAGGGAGGGGTAGACCGAGGATGAGGTGAAGAGATGGAGTTGAGAGGTATATAAGGGATGGGAGAGTGAGTTGGGGGAAGGGTAGTCAAATGGTGGGTGACAGAGCTACTTGGAGGCGTTTTGTCTGCGGCCACATTTTGCAGGATTAGGGCGTCGGGCTATAGACAGATAGATAGTTTTTCAAGCTGATGCTTCTCTGGAAATTCTGGGGTAAACCACTTCAGTAACATTTCATTCTTTTCCTATGCCTTCCAGTGACGAGCGCTGGTCCACTGTGCGTTTAATAAAATCCAAGATAATTCCCCCTCCCCCTTTTTTTTTTCAAATTGGCTCATCTTTTGATATTCTGAGATAAACCACTTAAATAACCCTGTTACATTTCCATAAGCTTTCCAGTGATGTGCATATGTCCACTATATGTTTCATAATTTCCAAGACAATTTAAACTGGTTTTCAGGTTGATTTTTATTTATTCATTTATTTTTTTTTACGGTAAATTAAGAAAGAAAAAAGCTAACTGAATATACGGTATATAAAAAAAAATCATTACACTTTTGATTTTCCGACAATATGGTGTGAATTTTGAAAGTGGCAATTTAGGAAACACTCTTTTTCCACAAAGATTTAAAAGATATGCGTGGATGGGCTGTAGTTTTAAAAATAATACGGTAGGTTATTTGTTTCTGGTGCTACTCCTTGCCACCCCGCTGCAAGTCTGATTGTGCCATATTCTCGTCGGTTAAGGAAGCCCCCTAACATCTCTCCCTATACGATTTACTTTGCTAATTTTGCTTTACCACCCTAATACACATCTGATAGTGGTAACGCCTTTTCTCGTTGGTTATGGAAGTTCCCTAACATCTCTTCCTAAGCTATTTATTTTCCTTATTGTCCTTTACCACCCTAATACGTATCTGATAGTGGCAGTGCCTGTTCTCGTTGGTTAAGAAAGCTCCCTAACATCTTTTCCTAACCTATTTATTTTGCATTATTACACCCTTCTATCCTCCTCTGTGTTATTTAAATCGTTGTAAAATCGCCATACTCTGCATGAGCAGAGTAAAAATGAATATTAGCCAACAGAATCCAAAAATAAATAGCTAAGAAAGAGGTGCTAGGGAGCCTCCTTAACCAATGAAAATAGGGGGCATAGTATCTTGCTCGCTTTGCTCGCTGAAAAAATAATAGCAATCATACTTCCCCCAAAAATACATCTAGTGACAAAAATAATAATAACAACAACAAATAATAATAATAATAATAATAATAATAATAAACAATAATAATAATAATAATAATAATAATAATAATAAACAATAATAATAATAAACAATAACAATAATAATAATAATAATAATGCCACATCCCATTTTGCCCGTGTCCGTGTTTAGAGGGCCGAGGCTAGGCGCCGTTAGTCCACAGCATTGAAGGGTAGGAGATCGACCTAGGCCCCTGGTGGACTCGACGTGATAGCATAACCTCTGATCGCCTTACTCTCGCCGGTTAAGGAAGCGTGCTTAACGCCTTTTCATATGCGATTTATTTGGCTTATTACACCTTCCTGTTCTCTTCAGTTTTATATAAATCCATTCAGTATCACCATACTCTGCATAAATAACCTACGAAAGAACATTAACCAAACACATCCCAAATAAATCGGTAAGGAAGAGGTGTTTGGGAGCTTCCTTATCCGACAAGAATACGCGCCTTGACCTCGAACCATGGCAGGAAGGCCACATTCGCTCCGACCGGAGTGCTCTACCAATTAAACGCGTCAGATAATGAATATTGCTAAGTTCCAATTTTCCGCTAGAATACAAGCAACAATCGAATTTACATCCAAGTCCCCAGTTGTCCTGCTGAGCCAACAGGGCCTGGGGATAAAAAAAAACTTTGTCCAAGACTCTAAACTGTCTGAAAATCACCCTTTAGGTCTCCCAGTTTTGTGCTAGATATACAATATTACCATTGCACCACCGGCACTCCGACCCACCGCCCTACCTACAATACTTACTGTCTGTACGTGGGAGGCGCTGGTGTGAAAATTATCGATAGATGAAGAGAAATCATTCAGAAATTCACACCTATAACACCAACTCCTACAATTTCATACACCACATCTGGCAATTAACAACACATGTCACATTCCCGCTTCCAAATCCAATGTTGAAAAGCCAGGACGTTAAAGACTGCTCAGAATAGGCCATAGGAGCCCGAGAGTGTTAATACTATCACCATATACCCTCTCATGGTCGGAACAACTCTAGTATTGTATTTTCACTCTGATGATGATAGTGGTGAGAGCAGGTCATAGGTGTTTGTGTCTTAATTAGCAGTGAGAGGCAGTGTGGGAGCCATTTATTACACAACCACACACTGTCACCTTAAACAATGCCTTCATTACACACACACACACACACACACACACACACACACACACACACACACAAGCCTCTCTCTCTCTCTCTCTCTCTCTCTCTCTCTCTCTCTCTCATTGCGTCAGTCTTAACAATGCCGTCATTACACACACAACACTACACAAGCCCTTCATTAGCGGATCTGCCTAGTGTTGCAGATAATTGGAGGGACAAATCTTCCTACTTCCCTTCGTCCTAAGCAACTCCTTCACTTCCATCATATGTTGTTTCTTCCTTACCATTTCCAGACGATTTTATTCATCTGAGAAACACTATAATGTTGAATGTTTAATTATACTGTTTTCACACTATCTTCACCCAGATTTTCGCCCTGTTTCAGCTTATTTCACAAATCTCAGTGGCAGAAAAAATACAACGGCTAAACATGATTCCCACAGCACTTCTTCGTGACCAGCAGCATATTCTAATGCTAATCTGTCGCTGAAACCCTGCATTCAAGGTGAAGAGATGGTAATTTTAGGCCAAGTTGCAGCAAAAAGGATACAGCAAACCCAAGGAGTGGTGGATCATAAGCTGCTGACTGGGGTACCAAGCTTACATACTTCTCTCCCTTTAACTCCTTCAGTCCGGCTGCAGATATATATTTTTATACTTTACTCCATAAGCGATTTTATTTACCATCAGATGTCCACCCCCCGCACTTCCACCTGCTACAGTCAGCGTTGTAAATCCCATCTCTCTGTGAGTGCGAACCCTTAGTTAGTTGGCTCATGTTTCGAGCCAGCACTGGCGAAAGAGGAAGGGCAGTCAGGGGAATTATAGGACGATGCAGACGGTTGGAGGTAGAGAGGATGACGGGGTTTGGTGGTTGGGAAGATGAAATGGCCTGGTTCAATAAGAAAAACGAAGGACTTGCCTACACCAAATACTTAATATACCCAGGAAAACTAGAGAAAAAATATATATATGTCGTATAACATAATCACAATTACTATTTTACAACAAAATAAGTTAATGCAGCACAACATAACTCTGCTTACACACACACACACACACACACACACACACACACACACACACACACACAAATAACATATTGTTATAACTATTTAAGCCTGCATCGGCCAGCACCTTATACATGTGGCACGTTGGTCAATAAACTTTTATTTGAATTATGAATAAAATTAATGTTTTTCTGATTCACTAGAATAATTTTCACTGCAGTTTGTAGAGTACAATTATTTCTTAAATGTGGTAGGTTGGGAGGCCCATCATTTACTATGGTGCATGAAAAGCACGTCACCAAATGACGACTGGTGTCCTATACCTCATACCAATTAATCTAGCCAGACATGTATGGCAACATTGTTCCTGCCGAGATTCTGATTGGCTGGAGGTGTTTGTTCGATTTCGTTGTTGCTTAAACCGATACTTTCTTTATTATCAGATGTGATGCTGAGTTTGTCGACAATACAATCGTCAAAAGCAGTAAGAAATCCATAATATACTTAACAACAATGAAATTTGCGTAGGAAGATAGAAAAATGAGTCAACAAAATATTTTAGCAGTCAAAGTCAAGGTCAGCATTCGAACAATTCCTTTAAATCTCCGACACTCGATAATATAACAGAAAATTAAGGAAACCTGCTTAATCTAAGCGTTGGTGTAATACACATTTAAATTTTAAGATCAGTTCGCACCCTTAAACGATGCCACAACTCTGAATAATTAAAAGTTCTAATGAAAAGACGAGTTGTGCGGGGAGGGAGGTTTGAAAAAAATTCGAAAATCAAAGCAGGCTAAAGGAAAACTATTTCATTTTATCTCCTCTAATATCACAGTACGGACTGAACTTAAAATTTAAATGTGTGTTACACCAACGCTTAGATTAAGCAGGTTTCCTCAATTTTCTGTTAGATTATCGAGTGTCGGAGATTTAAAGGAATTGTTCGAATGCTGACCTTGACTTTGACTGCAAAAATACTTTGTTGACTCATATTTCTATCTTCCTACGCAGATTTCATTGTTGTTAAGTATATCACGGATTTCTTATTGCTTTTGACGATTGTACTGTTGACAAACTTAGCATCATATCTGATAATAAAGAAAGTATCGATTTAAGCAACAACGAAATCGAACAAACACCTCCAGCCAATCAGAATCTCGGCAGGAACAGTGTTGCCATACATGTCTGGCCAGATTAATTTGTATGAGGTATAGTGGGTTAAGGTACGCTAATCCAGTCGGATGGGGCCAGCAAGGGTTAACGTTTTGGTTTGTTGTATTCTATTGGTCACGTAAAGAAACTCAAGGACCAGTGTGGCAGGTCATCGTCGGCTTAAACGTCTGGACCGAGACCCGTACGCTCCCTATACTGCACAAAAGAACTGAATGATGGATGGATGGATTATTCCTGCATACTCACGTTTTAAATAAATAATGGAAAAGTTTAAAAAAATTATATTCTTTCTCTTACCAATGTGTGTGTGTGTGTGTGTGTGTGTGTGTGTGTGTGTGTGTGTGTGTGTGTGTGTGTGTGTGTGTGTGCAGAGCTTTTGCTGTGGTTATTTCAGCCATTTCTCACATAAATTACTAACAGATTGTGACATTACCTAGTATTTATTGCACGTAACCATAGGTGCATCAAACATCCCCATGTTGCTAATTCCTTTACTTTTTCTTCCCGTCTCTTCTATTTACTCCTCTCAAGATCCACACCCCTTCATTTTGCCTACTCAATCTCACCGCTCCCCCCCTCCCTCCACCTTCTAAACATATCCCGACTGCCCTCCCCCCACCAGTTGTTCACACACACACACACACACACACACACACACACACACACACTTGGTAAGCTGCTGTACTCACGTAGTTGCAAGCGCTGGTTCGAATCCTCGCAATATTTAAACACCGCTCGCTGGTGCAGTGGTAACGTTCTCGCTTGCCATCTGGTAGACGTGAGTTCGCGCCTCGCTCAGGTTGCGAAAAGTTTCACTGACGAAGTGGGTGGTTACTGTCCCCCTTGAGCAAGGGGACGGGTGTGTGCGTGTGTGAAGGTCACAGCCTTGCCCTTAGATCGGACTATATGAGCTCTCAGCTCCCTTCCGGGAAGGTAAAAGCTGACGATCACGACCATCAGCTGATCCTGACCGACCCGGTTACACAGAAGGGGGGGAGGGAATAATTACACATTTTTTCCCCCTGCATATGAAAGTGATAAGATTCTTGACCGTTGTTTTCGACACTATGATGATATTTGCGTCATTTTTGGAAGAATTACATTAATTTAGTGTGCTGTAAACTGCAAGGTGGTAGCGTGACAAGGTGCTGTGACGTTGGAGTTTCGGAATTGTGGGCTTAGGTGTTATCAGGCGACGTTACTTAAAACAGGACCGGCCTCTACACTCTGTTGGTATGATGAGGTAGCTAACATGTAGATGGCCAACACCTCGGTCTGTCAAGTGTTGCCAGTTTGTAAGTTACCAGTCTCACACAGAATAATGAATTGATAAGAAGACGAAAACAACTTACAGTATAACACAATATGCTATATTTTCCCCTTTAAAATTTTGTCCTGACCAAAGAGACACATTGGCAAGATAACATTTGGTGCGTGGGTGGTTCACAATACCAAAATGCCACACAAAAGAGGACGAGTTTCCGAATAGCAGTGATTGCTCCAGGTAAGATTCAACACGAGGTTTCTATGCACAGAAAATATACTGCAAATTCTTCATAGTTCTCTTCATTTACTAGTTCTGAAAACAAGTAAAGATTTATACATGTAAATATGAAAACAACACATTTACTACAGGAATTAGACTGACGTTAGTGGCACCCCACCTGGC
This sequence comes from Coenobita brevimanus, assembly GCF_032717465.1. Lineage (NCBI taxonomy): Eukaryota > Metazoa > Arthropoda > Malacostraca > Decapoda > Coenobitidae > Coenobita > Coenobita brevimanus. The sequence continues at coordinate 35,382,332 of NC_137019.1, forward strand.
TGGGGAAGGACCAGCGACAACTGATATGTAAACAGTCCTTCGCCCAGTAAGGTGAAATATAAAGTCTTCATCTTCAGGACATTGATAAACTTAAAATTATGAAGAAGCCCACACGAACACAGTCATTTTGAAGAAGCCCACACGAACACAGTCATTTGGCAATAATGCCGATAATGATTAACATCAAGGCAGTATGAGGGGGATCTGAGTTAGGAATGATTACTGTGGCAGAAACAATTAATAAAAAAATATCGTGTTCGTCATAGCTAAGGTTCGAGATTAATATTAAAGTATTATACTGGGGAAATTATTATACCTATTTACATTGAATTACTATTATGAAAGATTCAGTGAAGGAAAAACATACATAAATCATGTTCACAACCACAAATGTATCAGTTTTAGTAATGAGATAACGTTTAAAGCAGCAGTAATAGATCTGGTTAAGTTGATCCATCAACCGCAGGTAAGCAGTTGCCCCTGCAAGGCTGGCCTCTGCGGTGGGCCGATGTTCTCTTGCGGTGGACAGTGCATTTAACTGCAATGTGGCGAGAAGCGGGAAAGAGTGTAGAGGTTTGGTTATTGGATGGGCACCACATTTGCGTCTCTCCACCCAGTTAAGTGTGACAGTATAGCAGACACCACATCACCCCGTTACTTGGCTAAATGGTTACCACACAACGTTGTAAATGGATTCTTTGGCTGCAGGGAAACCAATACGCTTTTCACTCAGTGAAGTCATCAGTGGAAGAGGCAAGCAGCACTACATCAAATGAGTGGATGATGATCGCCGCCACCACCTATCACGTACGTTGTCGTCGAGTAATTTTGGTCTGTCTCACCGAGCAGACCCATCTTCGGCAGGCATGAAACCACCCTGCATGATCATCTTGCGGAGTGAACCAATGTTCTCTTAACGGTGGGAAGGTGCGGGGAATAGTGTGGAGGCTTGGTTCCTGGAAGGACACAGCATTTGCTTCTCAACACCCAGTTAAACAGGGGAACCATAGAAATGGTCGTGTGTGTGTGTGTGTGTGTGTGTGTGTGTGTGTGTGTGTGTGTGTGTGTGTGTGTGTGTGTGTGTGTGTGTGTGTGTGTGTGTGTGTGTGTGTGTGTGTGTGTGTGTGTGTGTGTGTGTGTTTAAGCTGAATTTATATTATGATACGTTAACCTATTTTGTTGTAAATTACTCATTGTGATTATGTTATACAGCATATATATATATATAGATATATATATATAGATATATATATATATTTATATATATATAGATATAGATAGATAGAGAGATAGATAGAGAGATAGAGATAGAGAGAGACAGATAGATATAGAGAGATAGATAGAGAGACAGATATATATATATATATATATATATATATATATATATATATATATATATGTATATATATATATATATATATATATATATATATATATATATATATATATATATGTATATATATATATATATATATATATATATATATATATATATATATATATATATATACACATAAGTTTTCCTGGGTGTGCTAAGTATTTACAGTAAGTGTGGGCAAGTCCTTCGTTTTTCCTATCCAACTAGGCTATTTGATCTTTCCAGGCACCAAACCCCGCCATCTTCCCCATTTCCCACCGTTTGCATCGTCCCATATTCCCCTGACTGCCCTTTCTCCTTCACCACTGCTGACTCAAAACGAATCGACCAACTCAGGGTTCGCACTCACAGAGATAGGGGACCGACAACGCTGACTGTAACAGGTGGAAGTGCGGGAGGCTGTACACCCGAGGAAAGTTCCGCCTTATACACCTGCTTGCCAGTTCGAACCTTTATACGTGAGACAACCACTAGTGAAGCAGTAGCCAGACACTCAAATGTATGGTACCACTGTGTGGGAGGAGAGAGGTTAAGGGAGGAGGAAGGCTGGGGGAGCCGATAGTTTCTACCTCTCCCTCTTCCATCCTCATCCTCCTCACACAGTTACCAGATAGATAAGTGTTGGCTACTGCTTCGCTACCACTTGTCTCACATTTACTATTTCGAAGTGGTGAGCGAGTGTAGAACGCGGAACTTTCCTCGGCTGTACATTCTCGAACTTGCAAGGTTACTTATAAACTTCATTAACCCCATGACTATGAGAGATGTCTCTAAAAAGTTGGATAAATCACCTATATACTGCTTTCACATTAACTTGGTCCGGAGCATAAATCCCTCCGAAAGATGCAGAAATAACATACGGTACCTAACACGGCATTGAACTGGGGAGGTTCTTTTTCTCACTGATGGTAAGGCTAAGTATGTTATGTAGAGCGGCTTCGGCTAAGAAGCATTTTACTACGTTGGACGGTAAACATAACACCGAACTGGACGTCTGGTGTTGTAGTGGGTTAAGACGCTCCAGGTGGATGCTCATAGGGGTTTATACTCGATGGCTGGTTGGGGGTTATTGCTTAAAAGAAAGACAAGAGCAACAAGAACAAGAAGAATAAGACAAAGAAGGAGAAGTGGTGAGACAAGGAAGAATGACTCCTTAACCCTGGGAAGGATGGCCATTTATAAACTTTCGTATTAAAGGTGTGTTGGGAAGGCCTATTCATAAACACTCTTAACCTTAACAGTCTGGCTATGTATTTTTCATTTCATTCGTGCTGCCCCTAGACGATTTCCTTAAGCTTAGGAGTGGCCTGGTGTAGTTAAGAGGTAAATGAAGGCTATATCTAACCTCTCCAGATAGAAAAATTTACCTACAGCTTAAAACACACACACACACACACACACACACACACACACACACACACACACATACACACACACACACTCAGGAGATTGCTAAAATAAGATGAAAATACGTCATCGGACTGAAGAGCTAAAGATGTGTGGGAAGCCGTACTCATATACAATCTTAAGAAGGTTAAATGGGAAGCAGATTTAGGCATACGAAGCAGAAGAGGCCTGAGGAGGCTAAGTTCGAACCAACTTTATACAAAAGTCTGGCCCGCCCTGGAATCCACCCTGGGTTTTTCCAATTGCGGGAGGGATGTGCTAACCATAACACCACTATATTATTTTTAACTTTAACTTGGACCATAATTTCGTCCTTTTGCAACTTAGGTCACGAGGGTCAGCGGTAAAAAAAATAAAAAGACGAAGCTACTGCTCTAAATCCTGTCTATAGCACTGCTTCGTATTTAGCATCATTTTTTAGTATTAATCTCTTGTTATATCCTTTCCACAGAACTTCCTCGTAGCTAGCATCATATTTCAGTGCTAATGAATTCTAACAGATCAGTATTCAAGATAGAGGGGACGACAATTTTTTGGCCAAGTTAGAATAAAAGGGATATAGCGCCCCTACACAATTAACCACTAAACATACAAAGACAAAAATCCATAATACCCCCTTAGAAGCGTAGGGCCCCGAGGTTAGGCTTTGGTAGTTCATTTTATTTAAAGGTAGATGTCCAGGCTACATCCTTTGGTGGCACTGCAAGATCTAAAAATCTATAATAATCTCTTAGGAATCAAACTGCTACTGGGTGTCATTTCGACTGGGGCATTTAAACCACTACACCACCACCAGCCATTACGAGAGATCTGTATATTTTGGGAAGTGACTGAAAGAGGAAATTAGGGAGCTGATATAGCACACTCTCTCTCTCTCTCTCTCTCTCTCTCTCTCTCTCTCTCTCTCTAAAAAAAAAAAAAAAAAAAAAAAAGGCTCTAAATTTTAAACTGCAGGAAAGAAAAGAAACTGAAGAAGTTGGAAGAAAAATTAAGATAATAAAAGACGAAACGCGGTGCTGCAGTGTGTGTGTGTGTGTGTGTGTGTGTGTGTGTGTGTGTGTGTGTGTGTGTGTGTGTGTGTGTGTGTGTGTGTGTGTGTGCGCGCGTACCTTCCAGGATATATGTGATAAAAATTAAATGTGAATACATATCAGAAAGAAAAGGGGTGCCAGAGAAATACAAGGTTGAAGAAAGCAGAGGAAAGTTTGCGAGAAAAAAGAAAAAAAGGGAAAAGGAATGGTACTCATGAAGGAAACTGATGAAACATTTACGGGAGGGACGAGAGTGTTGGAAGAATGACCCAGACAATATTACACTCTAGGGGAAAAAAATATTGTAAAAGATGAAACAAAAAATCTAGAGAAAATTTTAAAAATAGAAAATTACACACATACACACACACACACACACACACACACACACACACACACACACACACACACACACACACACACACACACACACGAAAATGTACAGTACAGGTTTGGTGTAATAGCTTAACCTCTTCAATAATGTAGTTTATTTATTATAATAAGACTCCTCGCAGACAATATTACTGAAGTTTCGAAAAGACTTTATGTAGGAAGCGGATCATAAGGGCTGGATCACAACCTTTTAGTATACAAAAAAAAAAGTCCCCTCTGAGCTAAATTAAATAATAATGATAAACCAGTAACAGAGGAAACGGGGTGCTGCAGTGTGTGTGTGTGTGTGTGTGTGTGTGTGTGTGTGTGTGTGTGTGTGTGTGTGTGTGTGTGTGTGTGTGTGTGTGTGTGTGTGTGTGTGTGTGTGTGTGTGTGTGTGTGTGTGTGTGTGTGTGTGTGTGTGTGTGTGTGTCAGTGAGAGTAGCGTACCACCAGACGACTTTGCTTTGGCTTCAGAACGACCATACTATTAGCGTTAACCTTTGGTTCCATCTAACCCTTGCAAGTTAAAAAAAGCTCTCATAAGCTGAAGAAAATAGTGTGAAGATGACAAAAATAACCTGTGAATAAACGTGACCTGCTTGAAGGAGTGGCAATAATAACCTGTAAATAAACGTCACCTGCCTGAAGGAGTTAAGCTGAATAGAAATTTCCTAGATGCACGAGCAAGATATCTGTCCCTGATAACAGATGACGCAGTTTTTTTACTCGTGATTTCTCCACATGGCTGATACTCTATACCCCTTTCACCTAAACTTGCCTCAGATTTTCGTCCTCTTGTAGTTTGTTTCTCGTAGCTTGATGACAGACAATACAACAGCTCTAGATCCTTTTCACAGCACTTCTTCATGACTGAGATCATATTCTAGTGTTAACCTCGTGTTACAACTCAGCATTCAAGGTAGAGAGACGGCAAATTTTTCTGGCGTTAGTGTAGAAAGTGTATAGTGTGTGAAAGCTTGCCTCCACATGTGTACGGTAAATTAAGGTTTCAATTCTAAATGTAGTCAGGGTTTAGTGTTCATATAATTCAACTCAGGGACGAACGACTGGTCCCTCCTGCCTAAAATGTCTGAGCAACGTGGCCTAGCTTTGTGCTCCGACTCTCCTGATGAAACAGAAGGGATTGAATGATGATGATGACTAATGACAAATTGTGATTGGTGATTTTTGATGATGATGATGATGATGATGATGATATCTCCAGTTGGGTTTATTAAGACTGAGAGAGACTTTTCTATAAATGACAAACGTACTCTTCATTAATCTCGTGACATACAAACATTTATCGTTCACTATTCCTGCTTGCCATAGACGATTTCATACAGCGTGGGAGTGATTCTTGTCGTCTCAAGGTTAAATTGATCGGATAAATTTAGAGGACCTCGGTTAACAGGTTGTGTGACGCCACGGGATTCGAACCCTGGTCTTGATTATCCAAGGCTCTGGCAGTAGCTGTTAAAATGTTGCAAGACATCACGTTACTTACTCGTATTTCTTCGCTATACAATTCACTCTAGTTTCGTTGTGAAGTGCTTGGTAGTTGTATGCTAAGTCTACTAATACCTAGACTTAGGTTGTATCAGTGAAGACAAATGTATATAAATGCAGTCGTATACTGAAGTCATAACCTTTTTCTTTTTAATGTAACTGTAAAATTCTTTAGGATTTGTTTTGCACGTATTAGCAATGTGGATCTCCAGTGCTCTTTTGCTTTGTTTAATAAGTATTTTCGATATGCGGCGTAGATTATCATACTGTAATTTATCATCATTATTTTGTGTAGTTTTATATTTATGGTATGCCTGTTTTTTGGCTATTAAGTTACTTTTTATTTCACTGGACCACCACTTTGGTTTACTATTTCCAGCTGGACGCCTGTTACGTAGTGGCACACATGACTTTACCACTTCATTAAATTTTTTGGTGAATATTTCCCATGCTAGGTTTATGTCATCGGTTTCAGACATTTGATTCCAATCTGCAGTTGCAAGTAGCACTCTAAGCCTGCTGAAATCAGCTCTTCGATAATCTGGGACCTTTTCTTTGCTCTCCGTTTCTTTTACTTTTTCAGTAGTAATATTAAACTGTATAATTCGATGATCACTGGAACTAAACTCAGGTCCGATTTCAACGTTGCTGACTAGGTTATCATTTGTAGTTAAGATATGTCTAGGATATTATTTCCTCTCGCTGGGTATTCTACGTGTTGGGAAAGGGCGCTTTCTTGAAATTCGTATAAAGCTCTTGTCCTGAGTGTGCAGTTAGCGGTTACCCCCCCTTTGTTACCGGTAGCTTAAAGTCTCCAAAAATTACGCTATCCTCTTCACAACAAATTTCCGCAATTTGATCATAAAGTTTTCATCTGTGTCAGTTGATTGTGCTGGAGGACGATAGACGAACCATATGTTTATTTTGTGTGATTTAATACTCAGCTGAACGTAACTAGCATCTATGTTGGTAATACTGGGTTTAGGTAGCACAAGGGGATAAGGGGATGGAGACAAGATTTCATGTATAGTAAAAAACCATCACCACCAGCTCGGAGGGAAGAGGAGGAGGAGAGGGAGGAGGAGGAGTAGGAGGAGGAGGGGTTAGATTTATCCCTACTGACTATGAGGCTGAGTCAAAATTTACAATCTCCATTTCCTTAAAAAATCCGACCCACAACAGTCTTACATCCAGGTCCCTAATTATACTGGTGAAGGAATAGGGATAAGGAGGAAACAAGCTTTCCCCAATAGTCGGATCGGCCCGACAATCAGAAGTGTGTGTGTGTGTGTGGGGGGGGGAGTAACCTTATACACTGCAATGAACTGCACTTTAAAAGCAATGTGGAGGCAGAGATATTTCCGTCCAACTCTGCTTGCACTGACTCCCTTCAGCCTCTGTCTCTACCGTAATGTTGCATCTCTCTCTCTCTCTCTCTCTCTCTCTCTCTCTCTCTCTCTCTCTCTCTCTCTCTTCTTTCCTTCCCAGCTCTAATCACTTCTTTTTCCCCGTCCCACCGTATTTTTTTCCTGCCTCTAGTTTCTTTTCCTCTCTCCTCCTCCTGAAGACAGACAGATGAATCACCCAAGTCAGTGACCTCCTACACAAGCCTCTGGAGAGAACCTGTGTGGCAGTGAAGTGTCTCCTTCCTGTGTGTGTGTGTGTGTGTGTGTGTGTGTGTGTGTGTGTGTGTGTG
>NC_137019.1:35394727-35432227 GCF_032717465.1 Coenobita brevimanus
TTTTTGGATACGGCTGGTTAACATAATTTTGTACGTTATATATGAAGAGTATGACGATGTTAGAATGATTTAAGTAGCACAAGAGAGGACAAAGAGGTGTAATAAGCAAAATAAATCGATCAGGAAGAGGTGTTAGGGAGCTTCCTTAACCGACGAGAATAGGAGCTCTGGACCCAAACACACCTGCTGTAAATCGTGTTATAAGGAGAGAGTCATGCTGATATAACCCCTTCAATCCGATGACGCGTTTTTCAGTTCACACACACACACACACACACACACACACACACACACACACACACACACACACAGAAAGAGAGAGAGAGTTTAGATATAGCCTTAACCAACCGAGGTCAACAATGGAGTTGTGTATAATTCTTCAAGTTAATTTTCAGGGGATATTGTGGTGAAAATCTACGAGTACAAAAATACTAGGTGCGGTTTAGGACCCTTCATTAATGCCCTTGGTGTGGTGTGGTGTGGTGTGGTGTGGTGTGGCGTGGCGTGGCGTGGCGTGGCGTGGCGTGAGGATGTGATGTGATGTGCTATTGCCTCGCTTAGCCTAAGTCTACGGGAGTGAAACACCTTGAGTCCTAAAACCGCTTGGTGACAGTGATAAAAGGAGAGAGCTGCTTTTAAAACGCTCCCTTATCTAAAAAGAAAAAAGGCATTGTAGTGAAGGAATTTATAACCTGTAGTCTATAAGCATTAATCTAAGCTTTCCACCTCAAGTTTCCGTCTTCTCCTTACATACGTTTTTACCTGATGCAAGACAGCCCAAGAACGTGTTAGATGCTGTACAAGAGGGTCCATATATTACGCAGCCATATGTTACGGTCCATATAATACACGATCATATATTACGGTCCACGTATTACGCAACCATATATTACGGTCCATACATTACACAATCACATATTACGGTCCATATATTACACAACCATATATTAAGGTCCAATTAATACGCAGCCATATTTTACGATTCAGTCAGTGTTACCAATTTCTAGGCTGTATCATTTCCTAGCCTTTTGCCCATAACCATTTCCGTACTTAACCCTTTCAGTCCAATGGTGGATTATTTTTATCGTTGCCATCTAAGACAATTTTATTCAGCTTATGGGGAGAAATCAGGATGTGAAGGATTTAATGGAGACGGTTTGTAATCCCCGTCACTACAGATGATCTCTCCAAAAGCTAAACAAAATCGTCTGGAGAAGGTAGCAAGGAGGAAATATTGGTCCCTATTCTCGCCGGTTATGGAAGCTCAATAACACCTTTTCCTAAGCGATTTATTTTGCTTATTACACCTTACTGACCTATGCTGTGTTACATAAATCACTCTAACCTTGCCATACTCTGCTTAAATAACGTACGAAACGATATTAGCCAGCCATATCCAGAAACAAATCGCTAAGGAAGAGGCGCTAGGGAACCTCTTTACCCGACGAGAATAGAGACGAAATTATTAAGCCCAGGAGAGATCATTGGGACACCATTTTCACTCTGGCTTGACCTAAAATTGCCACCTCTCAACCCTGACTGCCGAGACTGGCCCTAAAATATGGTGTTAGTCACGAAGAAGTGCTATGAAAACGATATAGAGCCACTATTGTCTTTTTGTGCCAATGAGCTATGTGAAATGAGCTGCAAAACGGTAAAAATCTGGACCAAATTACAATAAAAAGAGTATAGTGAAGGGAATCATAAAGTTTTTTTTTATAAATCCTATTTTTTTGAAAAGTGAGTAAGGTGAATGCAATCATAGGGAAACGGAAGGAAACTATGGAAGGAAAAAAAAACTTTTAAAGGGTTATTCTTTCCACCATTTTCTGGGTCTTCCTCCTCTTTTCCTTCCCTCTGGGCCCGTATTCTCGTCGGTTAAGGAAGCTCACTAATACCTCTTGCTTAGCGACTTATTTTTTGGATATGGCAGGTTGATATCTTCTTGTACGTTATTTGTGCAGTGTGTGACGATATAAGAATGATTTATGGAACACGGAAAGGGATAGAAAGGCGTAATTAGCTAAACAAATCATTTAGGTAATGGTGTTAGGCTGCTTCCTTAACCAGCGTGAATAACGCTCCCAGTGTTTCCCAAGATGGAGCCTCATTAGACCAGACAAGAAGCTCATCATTGCCTCCAAATGCGCTCTTGATTACACACAGGTAGCTACTGTGTGTGTCTGATTACCTGGCTAAGCGTATCATTAGAGCGTCTGCAGCGTTATAGTGCTTTTGTTGTAATAAGATACCTAACCCCTGCCAGCTAAGATGATGCCCAGGTGTACTTTGCCATGGCCTAAAATTGTCATGTCTCATTTTGAATGCTGAGCTGTAACCGAAGATTAACATTAGAATATGATGCCAGTCACGAAGATGTGCGACAGGCAGGACGTAGAGCAATAGTATTGTCTTTTTATGCCAGAGAGCTACGTGAACTAAAATGCAAAATGACGAAAATTTGGGCCAAGTTAAAGTGAATGAAATATAGTACCCAATGAGATTTATTCCTACCTCATAACTAAGGCTCAATGAACGTAAAGAAACTTAGTAATGAAGTTTAAGTGACCCAGTTCTGTCAGATGAAATCACACTGATTATTGAACCAATCACCCTCTCCTTCATTGGGCAATGCAATTAAGAAATGAACCTAGAAATCTTAACGTAGCCCCTTCATTGCAGTGACGCCTTTTAAAATTCATTCCTGGTTTATTCAGACGGTTTTACTCAGCTTAGGAGACGACTTTCAAACTGGAGGGGTTAGAAATAGCCTTTGTCAACCCCTTCACAGTTAGAGATCCTTTCATAGTTCAGCAAAACCGTCTGGATTGAGCAAGAGTAAATGAAAATAACGTCATGGGTTTGCAGGGGTTAAAAGCATTAAGACGCGGAATGAAAAAGAGGCTGCAGTGGTTAAATACATACGGTACAGGTAACATTTATATATATTCTCCCTTCCGAGCGTTCGCCAGTTAAAAAAAAAAAAAAAAAAAAAAAAAAAACTACGTTAACCCCTTCAATTTTCGTACGTCTTATGCTTTGCTATTGCTACTTCTAGACGATTTTATTCAGATAAGGAGGTACCTTTTGAACTGGGTTAGACGTAGCCTTATACCCTTTGCTACAGAGGGATGCTGGAGAGGGACGCCTTGCATGTGGTGAAATTTACATAATCAGGCTGTTTTATTACTTCATTATGTAAACATCCCTAAACTACCTTCCTATTCCTGCAAGGAGGATGATAGACTCCACAAGAATGGCAACTTAAGCCGGCTGTTCAAGGCTACCACGTTCCAAGTGAGCCAAGGGCCACAGCAACAGCAACGTACCAAGGAAACCTAAATAAGATTTTTTTTTTTTTTTTTATGCGAGGAAGAAGGCACCAAAGGCCACGAGCCCGCAGTAACAGTTCCCTCCAAGAGAAAAACAAAATACAATAGAGAGCCAAATTCAAGATCCGATCATTTCGAGATGCCTTGACACACTGCGTTTGAAAGAATGGAGATCATAGGCAGCAGGAAATACAGACAGAGGGAGACAGTTCCAGAGTTGACCTGTTGCATAAATGAAAGACTTGGAGTAACGGTTAACTCTTGGATTAGAGAGTTGGACAGAAAAGGGATGAGAGTTTGCTGCCAGACGGGTGCTACGCGCCCGTCGTAGAGGTGGAGGAATGCAAGCAGACAGTTCAGAGGAGCTGTGACCATTAATGTAACGATAGAAAAGAGATAAAGATGCAAAAGTGCGGCGAAGAGACAGAGGTTGAAGGGAGTCAGTAAGAGGAGGAGAGTTAATGAGACGAAAAGCCTTTGACTCCACCCTATTGAGAAGAGCTGTATGTGGGGAGCCTCCCCACACATGAGAGTTGTACTCCACACAGGGGCAGATAAAACCCCTGTATAGAGTCAACAATTGTGCAGGGGTAAAGAAAGAGCGGAGTCGGCTTAGCACACCCAATCTCTTGGAAGCAGATTTTACAAGAGATGTAATATGATCTTTCCAAGATAGGTCCTGAGTAAATGAAACCCCAAGCATGTTCAAGGATGATGCAGGATTAAGCTGAATATTATTAAACATTAGTGGGTATACCGGGTATACCTGTGGAAGATTTTGTCGGGTTGATAGGTGTAAGAACTGAGTCTTAGATGCATTAAAAACAACCATATTCTTTTTACCCCAGTCAGAGATACGAGCAAAGTCAGACATTAGGTGTGCCATAGCCTCATCCCTTGTTTGTTGAAGTAACTGTTGAGATGGGCGTGGCGGGAACCGAATGGAAAGGTGAAGGGTGGAGTCATCAGCGTATGAGTGGATAGGGTTAGATGTAGAGCTTGGAAGATCATTGATGAATAAAAGGAAGAGAGTTGGTGATAGGACAGAGCCCTGAGGAATACCACTGTTGATAGATCTAGGAGAAGAACGATGGCCGTCTACAACAGCGGGTATAGAACGACCAGAAAGGAAGCTAGTGATGAGGGCACAGATAGAAGGATAGAAACCGTAGGAGGGCAGTTTGGAAATTAAAGATTTATGCCAGACTCGATCGAAAGCCTTTGAGATGTCAAGTGCAATGGCAAAGCTTTCGCCAAGGTCCCGAAAGGAGGATGACCAGGAGTCTGAAAGGTAGGTGAGAAGATCGCCAGTGGAGCGTCCCTGACGGAACCCGTACTGACGATCAGAAAGAAGGTTGTGATAGGAAAGATGCCTTAAAATTTTTCTATTGAGAATTGACTCGAAAACTTTTGAAATACAGGATGTTAAAGCAATTGGACGATAGTTGGAGGGTTGGGAGTGGTCACCCTTCTTTGGGACTGGCTGAATGAGAGCAAACTTCCAGCAAGAAGGAAAGGTACAAGTTGACAGACAAAGGCGAAAGAGTTTGCCTAGGCAGGGTGTAAGCACAGAAGCACAGTTCTTGAGAACAACAGGAGGGACCCCATCAGGCCCATATGCCTTGTTAGTACTGAGGCCAGTGATGGCAGAAAATACATCAGCTGAAGAAATTTTAATGTCAGCCATGAGGAAGTCAGAGGGGGGAAGTGATGGAGGAACAGCACCGGAATTGTCTAAGGTGGAATTGGAGGATAACGATAGGTTATAAAGTTTTACTGAAGTAGAGCCGTCTCAGAGTATTTCCTAACAATGCATCCGGAGTAATGCATGGGTCACGGTAAATACAGACTAGGGGCAGACAGCGCTAGGCGTGGGACAGACAGTGGTGCAGTGGTTAGGACACCCAGACTGCAACTGGTAAAACCCAAGTTCGATTCTCCAGCCATTCAAACTTGTGGATTAAGTTATTTCTCCCTCTTTCCTCTTCACCCAAGAGTATGATTTGGGACCTGGATATAACACCGACTGCTCCGGATCGTGTTCTACAAGATTACGTGTAAGCAAAAATCTGTATTCTGCCTTGATGACCCTTTGAACAGTCGCTTAACGTAAAACTAAGCCTTCTTTTCAGAGAGTTGAATTCCATGTCTGTCCGTCCTCACAACCTCCGTTTTCTTCAGCTCTTTTAAAATCTGATGCAGTATAAGCAGCTTCCTTGCCCTGTATAGTTCAGATTTTGTAAATGATCCTGGTAAATTTTTGACTCACACGAAAGCTACAAAATCCACTAACACTGATGCTCATAAAATGTCACACGAATAAGCCCAGTCCCGTAGTAGGCTACGGCAGTATAAAGCTATGAAATAAAGGTATTTGCTTGTGTTTCTTGAAACCTCACTGATAATAAAGCAAAGATTAAACACGTTAATAACTTAAAACAAATTTTAACAAATCGACTGTACAAGGGACAATAAAGGGAGATATGGACTATGGTCTTAAGATATATGGAGGGTGTATTCTTGGACCTTTATTTTCCATCACCATTAACTATGTTCATTAATAGTAACTTGTAAAACAAAAACAAGCTCTCAGATAATACAGCACCCGCCCCTAAGCGTTGGATGCTGAGGCAATTTAAAACCATGGCCAGTTGTTTTCAAGACTAAATTATTTCATTCCTGCCAGATCGTGAATCTTCCGCTAATCTAAATCGAATTAAAAGTATTCAGTAGTACTGTATACACACACACACACACACACACACACACTGGCTGTTGTGCAATGTTGATATCATGTTCTGTGTAATTGGTGTCCGATATATATATATATATATATATATATATATATATATATATATATATATATATATATATATATATATATATACATATATATATATATATATATATATATATATACGTAGTATACATGCAAACAGGAGTCGAAATGAAAGCGACTAAGGACAAGGAATGTGTCACTGCCAGACATCATGTGAACTGTGCCAGATGTGTGTGTGTGCGTTTGTTGGAGAAAGGTAGACTCTAAACTGATTACATTTCAACACAACTCACTGTCATATCACATATTGCCACACCACACACCATCGCACCACACACTGCCACACCACACACTGCCACACCACACACCACCACCTCACACGCTACCATACCATTCATACCACACAGTCCCATCACACCCAACTACAACAAACACTACCACACCACACACTACCAAACCGTTCAATGATTGCACACTGGTTCACCACACAGAGCTTACACTATCCGGAAACACCGAGAACCCAACTCACGACCAAGTCCATAACAGATGAAACATGAATATGGATAAATGTTAAATAGCTCATGGGAAATGGAATGCTTTCTTTGCCACAATGAAGCATAAGTTCGTTTTCTAACTTACTTTATATATTTCGTAACACCACTTCCTTAATTATTTATTCCGCACATTACACCTCAGTATCCTCTCTTATGATATTGATATAAAGTGTGTCAATATTGAAATGCTATAATAACATGAAGGAAACTGTTAAGGTGTAATGCACAAAATAAATCGCTAAAGAAGGCGTGCTACAACGACTCCTATACCTTCTAAATAAGTCTAAGGCCCATACAAGCACAGTGGTGTAAATAAAAGACGCAATCACCAAACATACGCGTGAAAAAGATCGTATGCGTACTGTATATGTGTAATGGAGAGTGATAGATAGATAGACAGACAAATATACAGAGACAGGATTACACACACACACACACACACACACACACACACACACACACACACACACACACACACACACACACACACACACACACACCCACACCCACACACACACACACACACACACACACACACACACACACACACACACACACACACACACACACACACACACACACACACACACACACACACACACACACACACACACACACACACACACACACACACACACACACACACACACACACACACACACACACACACACACACACACACACACACACACACACACACACACACACACACACACACACACACACACACACACACACACACACACACACACACACACACACACACACACACACACACACACACACACACACACACACACACACACACACACACACACACACACACACACACACACACACACACACACACACACACACACACACACACACACACACACACACATTCCTCCGCTTTTGTTGGTGTTAGCGGCTTGGTAAACAGACCACATCCCCAGCGCTGAGATCGGAGCTCCTATAAATTGCCTCCCATATCGTTCTATATCTCAATTGGTCTGGTGGCGGAGTGACATGGTGGTGGTGGCTGGCTATTTGTGGAAGATGGATTGATGCCAGCATATGAGAAATGGATGGGGCCGTATACCTGTTTTACTCTAACTTGGCCTAAAATTGTCATCTCTCTAGCTTGAATACTAAGTTGTGACAAGAGATTAATGCCAGTTTATAATGCAAGTCATGAAGAAGTGCAGTGAGATGGATGTAGAGCCACGGTATTGTCTTAATCTGCTACTGAGCTACGTGAAGTAATCTGCAAAAAGGACAGTAATGTGGACCAAGTTAAGGTAAAATAACTATAATGATGATGACTGTCGGTTTGATGACTGTGCCGTATAGATGTGTTGTCTGTAGTAGTGGCTGTACTTATGGCAGCTTTATTACTTATTTAACAGGGATATGTGATCAATGTACAAGTAAATGAGGTGAAATTAGTGGCAATTGTAGCTCGTATAATTGTGCAGATGTGATGAAAATGGTAGTGGTTGTTGTTTGTGGATAAAGCTGTACAGACTCTGTTTCCATATAGAGCCTGTTTCGATTCTGAGCCCATCTTGGTTTAGAGGCTGTCACGATTTGAAGCCTTTCTCTCGATTTAGAGCCTGCCTCAATTTATGGTGTTTTGATTTAGTCTGCCTCGATTTGGATGTCTCTTTATATAGCCTGTCTCAATATACAGCCTGTCTTAATTTAGAGTTTGTCTCAGCTTACAGTATGTCTTGATATAGTCTGAATTTACAGCCTGTCCTGATTTTCAGTCTCAGTTTTCAGCATGTCTTGATTTACAGCGTGTCTCGATTTTCAGTCTAACTTGATTTATGGCCTGTCTAGATTTAGAGTCCGTATCGACTGTCAACCTGTCTTGATGTACAACCTAACTTGATTAAGAGTCCGTCTCGATACAGAGTCGGTCTTGATGCAGAGCCTGTGTCAGTTTAGAGCCTGTGTCGATTTAGACTTTGTGTAAATTTAGAGCCTGTCTCGATTTTGAGTCTGTCCCGGTGTAGATCCTGTCTCGATTTACAGTTTGTCTCTAATATGTCTCGATTTAAAGCCAGTCTTGATTTACAGCCTATCTCAAGTTAGCTCTATATCGGGCAGGTGCCAGTTTATGTCTTATATTCTAGCGTCCACCAGGCTATATTACTCACCTGAACTGCTACTGGTTTTAATGATCATACAATGTGATAGTAGTGGAGTGGATTACTCAAATAGATTGAATATTTGGATGTAAGTGTGTTTTTATTTTTAATCTATATGACAGATGTTTGTATATAACAGGTGATGGTATAAAACAAGTGTTGGTGTACAGTAAATGTTGGTATATAACTGGTGTAGGTATAGAGTCGGGGTTGGTATATAATGGGTGCTGGTATATGACACATGTGTGTATATAATGTGTTGGTATATTATAGGTGTATGTATGTAATAGGTGTATGTATATTATAGGTGTTGGCATATAACAGGTTTTGGTATATATAACATGTGTTGGTTGATAATAGGTGTTGGTATAATGGGTGTTGGTATATGACAGGTGTGTGTATATAATAAGTGTTGGTATATTATAGGTGTGTGTATACAATAGGTGTGTGTATATTATAGGTGTTGGTATACAGTTGGTGTTGATATATAAGAGGTGTTGGCATATATTAAGAAATAAAGCTTGTTGTGGACGCCTCAGCTCTCCCAGGCTCCTATGACTAAGTTCAATTAAATCTTTTTTTTTTTTCTTTTCTTTTTTTTTTTATGCGAGGAAGAAGGAACCAAAGGCCAAGAGCCCGCAGTAACAGTTCCCTCCAAGAGAAAAACAAAATACAATAGAGAGCCAAATTCAAGATCCGATCATTTTGAGATGCCTGGACACACTACGTTTGAAAGACTGGAGATCATAGGCAGGAGGAAATACAGACAGAGGGAGACAGTTCCAGAGCTGACCTGTTGCATAAATGAAAGACTGGAAGTAACGGTTAACTCTTGCATTAGAGAGTTGGACAGAAAAGGGATGAGAGTTTGCTGCCAGACGGGTGCTACGCGCCCGTCGTAGAGGTGGAGGAATGCAAGCAGACAGTTCAGAGGAGCAGTGACCATTAAAGTAGCGATAGAAAAGAGATAAAGATGCAACAGTGCGGCGAAGAGACAGAGGTTGAAGGGAGTCAGTAAGAGGAGGAGAGTTAATGAGACGAAAAGCCTTTGACTCCACCCTATTGAGAAGAGCTGTATGTGGGAAGCCTCCCCACACATGAGAGTTGTACTCCACACAGGGGCGGATAAAACCCCTGTATAGAGTCAACAATTGTGCAGGGGTAAAGAAAGAGCGGAGTCGGCTTAGCACACCCAATCTCTTGGAAGCAGATTTTACAAGAGATGTAATATGATCTTTCCAAGATAAGTCCCGAGTAAATGAAACCCCAAGCATGTTCAAGGATGATGCAGGATTAAGCTGAATATTATTAAACATTAGTAGGTATACCTGTGGAAGATTTTGTCGGGTTGACAGGTGTAAGAACTGAGTCTTAGATGCATTAAAGACAACCATATTATTTTTACCCCAGTCAGAGATATGAGCCAAGTCAGACATTAGGTGTGCCATAGCCTCATCCCTTGTTTCTTGAAGTAACTGTTGAGATGGGCGTTGCGGGAACCGAATGGAAAGGTGAAGGGTGGAGTCATCAGCGTATGAGTGGATAGGGTTAGATGTACAGCTTAGAAGATCATTGATGAATAAAAGGAAGAGAGTTGGTGATAGGACAGAGCCCTGAGGAAAACCACTGTTGATAGATCTAGGAGAAGAACGATGGCCGTCTACGACAGCGGCTATAGAACGACCAGAAAGGAAGCTAGCGATGAAGGCACAGATAGAAGGATAGAAACCGTAGGAGGGCAGTTTGGAATTTAAAGATTTATGCCAGACTCGATCGAAAGCCTTTGAGATGTCAAGTGCAATGGCAAAGCTTTCGCCAAAGTCCCGAAAGGAGGATGACCAGGAGTCTGAAAGGTAGGTGAGAAGATCGCCAGTGGAGCGTCCCTGACGGAACCCATACTGACGATCGGAAAGAAGGTTGTGATAAGAAAGATGCCTTAAAATTTTTTTATTAAGAATTGACTCGAAAACTTTTGAAATACAGGACGTTAAAGCAATTGGACGATAGTTGGAGGGTTGGGAGTGGTCACCCTTCTTTGGGACTGGCTGAATGAGAGCAAACTTCCAGCAAGAAGGAAAGGTACAAGGTGACAGACAAAGGCGAAATAGTTTGCCTAGGCAGGGTGTAAGCACAGAAGCACAGTTTTTGAGAACAACAGGAGGGACCCCATCAGGCCCATATGCCTTGTTAGTACTGAGGCCAGTAATGGCAGAAAATACATCAACTGAAGAAATTTTAATGTCAGCCATGAGGAAGTCAGAGGGGGGAAGTGATGGAGGAACAGCACCGGAATCGTCTAAGGTGGAATTGGAGGAGAAAGTCTGTGCGAAGAGATCTGCTTTATCAGTAGAAGAAATAGCTACAGAACCATCAGAGTAGAAAAGAGGAGGGAAGGATGATGAAGTAAAGTTGTTAGAAAGATTTTTGGCAAGGTGCCAGAAGGAGCGGGAAGAATTCGAGTTGGAGAGTTGAGAGCATTTAGTATGGATGAAATTATTTTTAGTAGAGCGAAGAACAGACTTAGCACGATTCCGGGCAGAAACGTAAAGATTATGTGATTCAGGGGTGGGTTGGCTCCGGTACCTTTTGTAGGCCTTCTCCTTGTTGCGGACAGCATTAGAACAAGCGTGATTAAACCAAGGCTTTCTTGCGTTAGTCAAAGGATATGAGAAAGGAATGTATGCTTCCATGCCTGAGAGAATAACCTCCGTAATGCGCAAGGCACACTCAGATGGCTCACGGCCATGGAAGCAATAATCATTCCAGGGAAAATCAAAGAAGTACTGCCTGAGGGCCTCCCAGTCCGCAGCTCCAAAATGCCAGAGACGACGTTTCCCTGGAGGGTCCGCAGGCCGTACTGGAGCGATAGGACAGGTTAAGGTAATCAGGTTGTGATCGGAGGAGCCCAACGGAGAGAAAAGATTAACAGAGTAAGCAGAAGGATTAGTTGTGAGGAAGAGGTCAAGTATGTTGGAGCTCTCCCCAAGGCGGTCAGGGATACGGGTAGGGTGCTGTACAAGCTGTTCTAGGTCATTAAGGATAGAAAAGATGTAGGCTTGTTCACCAGGTGGATCCGTGAAAGGAGAGGAGAGCCAAAGGTGGTGGTGAACATTGAAATCTCCAAGAATGGAGATTTCAGAGAAAGGAGAAATGGACAGAATGTGTTCCATCGTAGAAGTAAGATAGTCGAAGAATTTTTGATAGTCGGTAGAATTAGGGGATAAGTAAACAGCACAGATATATTTAGTCAGAGAATGACAGGAAAGCCGAAGCCAGAGAGTGGAGAATTCAGAAGAATCAAGTTCAGGAACACGAGAGCAAGATAAGTCGTTGCGTATGTATACACAACAGCCACCTTTGGCTTTGAAATGAGTATAGAGAAAGTAGGAGGATACAGAAAAGGGTTTGCTGTCAGTTGCCTCAGACAGCTGAGTCTCCGTTAGAAAAAGAAGGTGAGGTTTAGAGGAGGAGAGGTGGTGCTCAACAGAGCGAAAGTTAGATGAAAGGCCGCGAATGTTGCAGAAATGAAGAAGAGAGTCAGACAGTGGTTCCAGGCACCTCGAGTTGTCACCGGGAGAGGGGCAGATGGCGGGGGCATTTATGGTCCCCCCCCCTGGGGGGGGATTTGTGTGTGTGTGTGTGTGTGTGTGTGTGTGTGTGTGTGTGTGTGTGTGTGTGTGTGTGTGTGTGTGGAGATATAACCTTACTGATTTCATTTTTCTTTTTCTCTTCCTTACTCTCACATGGTAGCGACAACTCTATTAATCTGCTACTTTTAACACCAGACTGTTTCATTATCTAAGAGTGGCTCATGGTAACCTGAAAATATTAAAATCATTACCATTAACCACTCACATTAGGAACAATTATACACGTTTTACGCTAACGTGGCCTAAAACTGACATCCTTCCACCTCAAATGGCGAGTTGTAATAATAGAATAACACTAGAAAGTGGTGCTAGTCACAAAGAAGTGCTATGGGATGAATGTAGAGCCGCAGTATTGTCTTGTTCTGCCACTGACCTACGTGAAATAAGCTGAAAATGGACAAAAGCCTGGGCCAAGTTAAGGTAAAAGGACTAGTCTATGGCATTCTGTTCCAGCTAATGCAAGGCGATTTTATTCACCTGAGAGAGGGCTAGAGGAGAATGGGAGTGTCAAGTGCCAACCTCTGAGCATAGATCTGATAGCCCTTTCCCTGAGGCCCAACAGTCTTTGTACATTCCCAACCTTTTACATGTCACCATTTTGGCACTAACACTCACCCTTCATATTAAGTATAAGTTATGAATGACGTAGTCAGTAACGGTGTGATGGTAATAACGGGGTATTTTAATGCCATCCCAGTGGGTCTTGTGGAATATCATTATATTCTGCTTTAAAGGAATTCAAATAATCAAACTGTCCTCTGCCCACGCTTGCCATCGAACCTGCGATCTTTCGGACAGCAACCTACCTTTCTATCCACCTGACTACCACCTAACCCAAAGTGCTGATCGTCTTTCTAATTTCTTTCTGTCTGGTTGTACATGGACCTACTGAGTCCGGTGACGTCTTTCTTTTTTATTCCCATCTACTGACGATTTTGTAGAACTCGGGGCAGGCTTTTTGAACAGGAGGGGTACTAAGATGTAGGCCTGTGTTCTTGTCGATTAAGGAAGCTCCCTAACACCCCTTCCTTTGCGATTTATTTTGGGGCAGAGCTGGTTACTATCCTTTTGCACGTCGTTATCTATGCCGAATATGACGATATTAGAAGGATTATATATATTGCAGAGGAGGACAGTCCGGTGTAACAGGCATAATGAATTTCTTAGGAAGAGGTGTTAGGGAGCTTCCTGAACCAACAAGAAACCATCCACAGATTAACAAGTCCCCTCAGCACAAGAAGCCTATCCTACGGTGTAAAATCGTTTGGATACAGCAAGAAATAACTAAGGAGAACGACAGCCGGATTCAAGGGACTAACACTTGTTGCTTCCTGTCTACGAGGCGGTGGTCCGGTGGTTAGAGAAAAGGTCTGCATGTTAGAAAGGACGCGAGGTGGACTGGACTGGAGACTAGAGGAGGAACAGATTGTGCTTTTGAATTTCCTTAAAAAGGACTTAAAAGATCTTCCACAAGACTCACCGATGTCATAAAACCAGCCCGGAAATGAGACAAACCTCGGTATTAAACTCCAGGTGGTGGTATGGGATGGTGTGGGCACCATCCGTTGCGCGTGGGCCTACTGCGGCTCGGAGTATGGACTGTCTATTACATGTAAAAAAAAAAAAAAAAAAAAAACGGGTTCATTATACTCGCTTCACTCTAACTTGGCCTAAACTCTTGAATGCTGGGCTGTAACAATAGCTCAACAGTAGAATATGAAGCTAGTCACGAGGAAGTGCTGCGGAAAGGATGCTGAGTCGTTGCATTTCTTTTTCTGCCACTATGCTACGTGAAATGTGCTACAAAAGGACGAAAATCTAGGTCAGGTTGGAGTAAAAGGAGTCTAGCTGCCATTAAGTTAAAATCATATGGAGGTGGGTAACTATGAGGGAAGGGTTAGCAGGTGACAGAGTTCCGGAAACGTTGAATTGCGTGAATTGGCAACACCTGTGGTCTTCATTGATTGACACTTATTATGTTAATTACTACCCTCTCTCTCTCTCTCTCTCTCTCTCTCTCTCTCTCTATCTATCTATCTATATATATATATCTGTCTATCTATCTATCTATCTATCTCCTGATAAGACAAAATTTATTAAAGCCAAAATACCCACTGCAGACCGTAAAATGAGCGAGATATTTAGTCTCTCTCTCTCTCTCTCTCTCTCTCTCTCTCTCTCTCTCTCTCTCTCTCTCTCTCTCTCTCTCCACTTTAATGACGTCTGAACCTTATTCTTGCTTCTCCACATGATTCTGAGTCAACATTTAGGACATTTGAACAGGGGTATTTTCCGTATATAAAATTAATGTATCCTTCACTGACCCTTCCAGCACCTTTGGCCTCTCCCTAGGCTGAATAAAGTCGTCGGGGGGAAACAGGAATAAAGCAAAATAAAGTGGGAATAGCGCAAAATAAAGCGGGAAATAATGAAAGTGGAAATAAAGCAAAACAAAGGAAAAAATGCAAAATAAAGGCGAATAAAGCACATTTAAGAGGAATAAAGCAAAGTGGTGGAAGTAAAGCTATATAAAGTAGAAAATAACCGAAATAGAGAACAGAGCAAAATAAAGCAAAAATCAAAATAAAACAGGAATAAATCACAATCAGGCGTTGATAAGGAAAACAATGAGGTAATAAAGCCAAATAAAACGGGAATAAAACAAAATAAAACGGAAAAAAGCCAAATAAAACGGAAATAAAGCCAAATAAAACGGAAATAAAGCCAAATAAAACGGGAATAAAGCAAAAAAAAGCAGGAATAAAGCAAACTAAAGCGGTAATTAAGCAAAAAAGTAGGAATAAAGCAAAATAAAGCGAAAATAAAGCACCCCAGGAATAAAGCAAAATAGAGCTGGAAAAAAGCAAAGTCAAGCGTCGTCGTATTAAAATTTTTAGGAAGGACGAAAAACATGGAGACTCTACTCTCTTTCCTTATTCTTCCTGCAATAAAATAAAATGAAAACTCACGCATTTTCCCATTGTAGCTTTTTTCTTTCCAGGAAGATTAAGGGTCAAGGCAAGATTATAAAGTTTTACTGCTGTCTTTCCTGCAAAACGAAAAATGAGCTTATGATAACTTTTACCTCTGTTTAATAAGGTTTCTTTTCGCAGGAAGATCGAGAGCTTTGGGAAGACTCTGCACTCTTTCCTTTGTCCTTCCTGCAGTGAGAATAATGACATGATATTCACGCTTAACTATAGTCGCGGCGCGTGACTCTGAGGTGGTTATTATCGTGCCCCCGCAACCTACCATTCAAAAGTGCGTGTGATTTCGTGTATAATATGAGACGCATGTCATTCGTGTATTATATGTTCGTGTATAATAATATTCGTGAATAATATATTCGTGCATAATAATATGATTCGTGTATATGATACGAAATCGGACACACTTTTCAACTTTTCAATGGTACGTTGCCAGGGTATGATAATGACAACCTCAGAGTCGTGCGCCGCGACTATAGGCTTTCGTTTGACAGGAGGAACAAGGGACATGGAAAGACACTACATCCTAGCTCCATGCCCTTCCTGCAGAGAGAAAATATAGGCTAAATACGAGTTTTTTTTTGTAAATTTAGTAGTGGAGGTAGTAGTAGAGGTAGTAGTAGTAGTAGTAGAGGTAGTTTTAGTAGTAGTAGTAGAGGTAGTTGTAGTAGTAGTAGTAGAGGTAGTAGTAGTAGTGGAGGTAGTAGTAGAGGTGGCAGCAGCAGCAGCAGTCAATGTCAATCAATCGTCTTTTTTTCGTATCTCGCGTTACATAAAATATAATACATTTCATCATCATAAATACTATAGATAATCTTTTAATAACTGAATTTAATAAACTATTTACAGTATATACTGTATATCCCTAACACTCAGACCGACGAGTGGATCCAATTTCACTGATTAAAAAGAAATAAATAAATAAATAAAATAAAACCCAGATATACAATTTGCATACCTATACATACAGTATCAACTATTACCCTACTCCAAAATTAACTCCACATTGCTTATTTCTTCTCAGCAGTAGTAGTAGCAGTGGTGGTGGTGGTGGTGGTGGTGGTAAAAGAAGTAGAAGCAGTAGTCTAAGCAGCAGTCGTAGCAGTCGTGGTGGTTTGCCAATCTAACTTCAATATACTTAAGACGTTTTATTATTTATCGTTACTGCTTCTTCCACTCCATTCTTTTCACCTTCGTAGAGAATTATCGAACTGAAAGGATTACATATATCCCTCATAAAGCCATTCACTGTTAAATATCCCAAAATTGCCGTCCATTTGTCTTGAAGCAGAGTTGTAAAAACAGATTAACACTAGAATATGATGGAGGTTACGAAGAAGTGCTGTGAAAAGGATGTCCAGCAGTAGTATTACCTCTTCTGCCATTGTGTGTGTGTGTGTGTGTGTGTGTGTGTGTGTGTGTGTGTGTGTGTGTGTGTGTGTGTGTGTTAATGGGACTGAAAAACGACGCAAATCTAGACCACTTTAAGGGGAGAGAAAGAAAAAGAGTACATATAATTTACATATAAATGGCCTCCCGCTACTCCGTGTCAGTCTTGGAATAACTTATGTTTGGGTGATATGAAAATGAATAATGAATTGGGCTGGGGACTTCGTGGTGCATATATTTGGTTCTCTAGGCAAGGCTCGTAATTTATGTGGATTTGAAGATTATGTAACACCTCTTCTTTAGCGATTTATTCTGATATTACATCTCAGTACATTCTTGTAAGTTACTGATGATAAATATTTCGATAATAATACAATAAAATAACACGCAAGAATTTGTGAAGGTGTAGGATGAAAAAAATCACACACACACACACACACACACACACACACACACACACACACACACACACACACACACACACACACACACACACACACAGCAGAACTCTTCATGTGTGCGTCGTCACGTAGCAAGATTCTTCGTCCAAAAGAAAGTGATAATTTTATTCACCCAATCAAACACGTACGAACTTTTTTGAGTGGCAGTATAGAGGCCCGAGTGTGTGTGTGTGTGTGTGTGTGTGTGTGTGTGTGTGTGTGTGTGTGTGTGTGTGTGTGTGTGTGTGTGTGAGAGAGAGAGAGAGAGAGAGAGAGAGAGAGAGAATGTGCGTGAGTGTTTTCGATTTTCAGAACAATTTGGAGTCGACCAAACTTTTACGACTGAATCTGCGGCAACTCTGGGACAACTTTTATTCACCCAAATAAGCACAGGAAATTGCAGTTAATGAAATAAGCGTCAAAGATTATGAGACCTCTTAAGCTGTGGAGGTAAGCTGCTTATTTTCTTTTCCATTTAACATGGTCAAAAATTGCCACCTCTCCACCTTATATGCTGAGCCAGAACAAGATAATAAGACACTAACGTAGCGCTAGTTACGAAGACGTGTTACGAAAATGATGTTGACCCATTGCATGTTCTTTTTCTGTCTCTGAACTACGTGAAATTACTTACACAAGGACGAAAATCTGGGCCAAGTAAAGATGAAAGGATTATACTTGTTTCATAATGCCAAAATGAATGCATTGAACGAGCACACTACTTCTGTCAGTTACAAGTATTTAGAGTGTAACAAGGATGTAAAGGTTGGAAGGAGTTCAAAGTAAAGCAAACAGTAAGAGACCTATTTGTCCCATTGAGAAAAGTATTTATGCTAAGTCAGAGTAGGACAGAACGGAATACAAAGGAAAGGAAACAGTAAGTGAACCATTTATCCTCATCAGACAATTTGTGATGCGCTAGGCTAGGGCTCGTTTTCTAGTTTGTACAAGAGACTACGTAGCATCTCTTCAGCGATATATTTTTCACATTTTATTATTTCTCTTGTATAATATCCATATAATTCGAATAACGACAGACTTTTTATTAATAACATACAACAGCAGTTGAAGTCCAACTTTTGCAGATTTTTATTTTTATTTAAGGAATGAAAGGCACCTGTAATCTGGTGTATGGATTTTTTTCATTTTTATATTTCCTTTCTTTATTCAACCTTCTGAAAATTATAGAATAAGTCGGAAAGGAAAGGGTGCTACGAAATCTTCAAAGCCACTCAGAATGCGACTCTTGTGACGAGCCCATTATGTCACTGTGCCAGGATCAGATATTGTGAACCTGTTTGTCTCAATGCCATTTCTTTTCTTCATTACCCAGTAGGTATCTTGCCAAGTATTTTGATGTGATTCTGGCTAATACGTGGAGACTGTGTGTGGATGGTTATGCCTGTGTACTGGAGTTATGAGTCTTAGGGACTGATTGAACAGTGAATAAATGTGGTCGATATTATTGTGCTTGTTACTGAGAGTTTTCCCTTAATTATATATTGAGAGTTTTCCCTTAATTTTATATATATATATATATATATATATATATATATATATATATATATATATATTTCTTTTAATGCTCTCCGAATCCTACCTCAGCCCATCCTTGTGTGGGAAAATGAGACTAGGATGATGCCTGATGTGATGATGAGCTAATTCCTGTTTACCAGTCATATTCTACCCCTCATGTTTACCTTTCGAGAAAAATGATTCCCTAGAGTTCTGGGCCTCCTAATGAAAGGTATATAAACAAAGTAAAAAATATATATACATATATATATATATATATATATATATATATATATATATATATATATATATATATATATATATATACCGCAATATACATGAATCTAGGACTTTGATAACGACTGAAAGAAATCGCCTGTCTTCAGCTACAATAAAGTATGAGAAATTAGTGCAATCATGTTAGGGCTAAAAAAAAAAAAAAATCAATTTTTACAATATTCCTTGCGTACAGCGCAACCCGCACGTCATTTTTACATCCAGGTTTCCGGCTATTCTAGTAAGTGAACTGGGACGACGGGTAACTGATTTTGTCCAGCAGTCTGACCGGCGTGTGGAAAGATAGCACCTACAGTAAAATACCTAATAGGATATGGAAGTATGTAGCTGTACCATATCTACGCGTAGGAGGGGTACAGTGACATCCTGGTGATGATGATGTTGTTGTTATTGTTGTTGTTGTTCTCAGGCTAATTTGGACGTGAACCCGGTGGACTGCAGGCTGAAGGCGTCTTTTTCCTTCAGCCCACTCACCACCTTTTGGGGATGGGGTGGGTAAGGTTATGTGGGACATGTGTAACAACTGGATAGATGATCAGCACGGTTACACTGATGCCACACCGTGAAGGCGTTCCTCTCCGGCATAGATGATATCCAAAATGATCAATACAACTCGTAATCTATTCGGAAAATTTATCTGTCTCTTAGGAAGTGTGCATTTAATAACATTACTTACAATGGGGAAGAGAGAAAATATTGCTCCGGCATACTCGTCACTCTAACATGGCTGAAAATTACCGTCTCTACATCCTGAATGCGGAGTTGTAATGATATACAAACACTGAAATATGTTTGGCAAGAAGAAGTTTGCAAATTCATGCTCTTGTCCTTTTCTGCCGCCGAACAACGTATAATAAACTGCAAACGGTCGAAGATCTGGGCCAAATTAATGTGAAAGGAGAACAGCATGCGTTAATTTTCACCATGACAATAGCAGGGTTTGGAATATCGATTATTTTTGCAACATCCATCGTCTTTTGTGTCTGACTGCTCTATACTGAACGTTAACTGACTTTTTTTTTTATGAATTTACAATAGAATAAAAAAGTATTGCACAATAAAGGGCTGATACCCGAAATGATTAGTATAGACTCTGAAGACACTAGAGGATTTATATATTATAAGATGAATCTGTATATAGTAAAAAATACTGATTAGGAAGTGTCACATACAAGCGCTAAATCGCATCTCGTGAAAGCCATTTTACCAACGTGGAGTAAAATGATAGAGGATTATCCAATAGACATCGACGTTGGTGTTAGACTGTTTCATGTTGTATACGCTGATACTTTTTTGATCGAGTGTATCATCCACTCGCTTGATGTAGTGCTACCTACTTCTTCCTTCACCTTAATCACTCTTTTTCTGTGTCTGCATCTCACTTCCTATTTCTCCCATCTTCCCTCTTACTTTTTATTACTCTTCTTTCTTTTGTGGTGGCTTTATATTGAGTGGCAAGCCTAGTAGTTTCGTGTAAGCCAGGAAACCATTTACAACGCTGAGTGGTATTCATATAACCAACCCACGCGTGTTCCCTGCGTGTCAACAAGTGGGTTGTCGGAGGATTAATACCCCTCCCCGTAAAACAGTTAACTCGGAGACAAACGGCCACCCCTCATGGACTTATGGCGTCCGGCTGTAGACTGACAGATAGACATTAATACTAAATCACTTCACTACGATCAATAAAGAGAAAGTGAGCCAGGACTTGTTAAAACCAATATAGATTCACTTCTGTAAATAACGAGTTAGTGAACAATGACTTGAAACCCAGAGACGCGATCATCGGAGTGGAAAAAACTTATCAGAATATCGCGAAATAGTTTCATCATGGTTCGACTGAAATGAATTTCTGTGTGCAGCAGTACACAGAGTAAAAGCCAAAAAAAAGTATCACACAGGAACTGGTATTTTACGAGCACGAGAAAAAGTGTGTGTGTGTGTGTGTGTGTGTGTGTGTGTGTGTGTGTGTGTGTGTGTGTGAGAGAGAGAGAGAGAGAGAGAGAGAGAGAATTTCAGTTATCTTCAAGCCTCTACGGATATTACAGGTTCGATGTGGGCGGCAGTTCTATCACATTCTCTTTTTTCTTTTTACTTTATCTCTTCTGGCGAGAGGACGAGACGAAATCTGATATCTTGCATGAAAGATATTTTCCTATTCAAAGGCTCAATTATTTCTTCGAGAATATAACCGTGCAATTGGCATATAGTAAAAATTTCAATATTACATCGAGTGTTTCCTTGGACAATTCATCAGGATTTTTTTTGTAGTGTTACAACTCAGTCTTGATTTTTAATTGTAGAAAAGAATTTATGAACATTGCAAACAAACGACACAAGGTTTGGAATATTCTGAAACCGCTTTGATAACCACGGTGACGTATAAAGATTGGTCGATATGTGTCAGTTCGGTATATATACAGTATATATATATATATATATATATATATATATATATATATATATATATATATATATATATATATATATATTGTTACATAGCCTATGATTTCATCATCCTTTGTGTAATTTTAACGCACAGTTGCTGCATGTTTGATCACGAGCGTGTTCTGCCTCAGTCCCCCCCTTCTACCGTTATAGTAGAGTAAGTCGTCCTTTCTGTTGTCAGTGCGGGATTTTCATCTCTTTGTCCCCGTGGCTTCATTTGCGCGTCCTTCTTACAAGTTGTATCAAGCTCTGCTGGCCCCTACATAATGAGCTCAGTCTCTGCATCATTGCCACTTAGATCTGCTCCTCATTTTGTTCACATCTCTGTCCTCCCCTGTACAGATATTATTATTGTGAGTGCTCAAGAAATCTCCAAACATCTAGCAGCTGTGTGTAATTTGAGTATAAGTGTTATTGCATTTTTTCTTGTACTGTGTAGCATAAGGTTGATTCTTGGGCCTAGTGAGGTTTTTGATTAATGTTGGGTTTTATGTCAGTCACTTTTGATAATACTTTGTATCTGTAATAATTTATCTGGCATTCACTGAGTATTATCTGGCATCTCATTTTATCAGGGCTGACTTAGATAAATTTACTCTTGCTAATTTCGTGTTAATAGAGGCTATTGCAGTTAACCATATATTTAACCTGTTTATTTGCCATTACATTATCCTTATGAGTCCTGAATGTTTTGTTGTTAGTTTGAGCATTAAACTTTAACTTGTAATTTTACCTAACTCTTTTGTTTTGAACCTGGAACTTTACGGGACAGTAGTGACTCTTAGTATTCTCACTTAAAGTGTACGTTATCTTTCTCTGTTCCGTAACATAAATTTGGCGACCTCTTATCAGGATATTCAGGATATTATCATAAGGATATTGCTTGATATTTTGTGACTGTTACTTATTCATGATGTCTACTATTACTACACTTGATGAAGCCAAGGATTTTTTGTCAAATGTGCAAACAGTGTGTGATGTAGAAAACAGAACAAAGAATGAACTTAAGCTTGTTGCTCAACAATTGGGAATTGTTGTTCGCTCTCATCATTCTAAAGATCAGATTGTTGACATGATTAATGAAAGCTTGTTTAATGTAACTCCTCCAAATGAGCAAACGCAGATGAATTAGCTAAGTTACAGCTAGCCCTGCAGGAGTCTCGTGCTAAGAAGGCGGAGGCCCGTTCTAAGGAGGCTGAGGCACAAGTTGAAATTGCTAGGATTCAGGCAGACCATGAGTATCGCATGAAACAATGTGGAACTGGATCATCTAGCTCTGATGATTCTGATGTGGCTAAAAATGTTAAACTTGTCCCTCCTTTTAATGAATCTGATTTAACAAAGTATTTTCAGTTGTTTGAGAGGGTAGCTACAGGTTTTAATTGGCCTAAAAAGTATTGGCCAGTACTCCTTCAAACTGTTCTCACCGGTAAAGCTCAAGTAACTTATGCATCTTTGCCTCAGGATCAGTCTGATAATTATGATGTAGTTAAGAGCTTGAGTCTTAAGGTCTATGAGCTTGTTCCTGAAGCTTATAGAGTAAAATTTAGGACAACTTACAAGCAAGATAAGCAATCCCATGTTGAGTATGCAAAAATCAAAGAAGATTTGTTAGAGCAGTGGTTAAATTCTAAGAATGTGGATTCTGATTTTGACAAATTTAAGCAGATGATTTTGCTGGAGGACTTCAAAAGGTGTATTAGTAAAGATGTAAGCCTATATCTTGATGAGAAAAGAATAGATAATTTGTCTGATGCTGCAGTTTTAGCTGAAGAGTATGTTCTCACTCACAAGAGATATTCTAGAGAAAAAGGGAAAGCTGAGAGTAAGTACGTTGCCTCTACTCAGAGTACAGGTAACAGGAAAGAGAATAAAGATGATGTTTCTCAGGAAGTAAATACCAGCTTCACCTCTAGATTTCAGAAAAGTAAATGTACTTATTGTAGTAAGCTTGGTCATACTACGGAGAAATGTTTCAGGAGACAGCGTGATGTGAACAAAAAGGAGTCTTTAAATATTCAGTCAATTGGTCTAGTGTCCACTCTTGAGAGTTCCCAGAATTCTTTAACTGAGTTAACTGAACCTGCTTTGAGGGGTAACTTAAATTCTCATGATGGAGCTCCTCTTTTGAGCAGTAACGTGGGTGACACTCTCAAGAGTTCATGTGCTAATTTCCTGTCTGATGGTTTTGTCAGTCCTCTGGACAGTAATGACAGGAAATCAGTTCAAATATATCGTGATACAGGTGCTTGCCAATCCCTTATGCTGACCAGTGTTCTAGGCTCTAATGTTAATTCCTCTGATGAAACTGTAATCTTACAAGGTGTAGGGAATAATTACTTCTCTGTCCCTCTGTGCAGAGTGAATTTAGAGTCTGGTTTTGTTAATGGTTCCGTTATGGTTGGGTTGGTTGAGACACTCCCAATGTCAGGTGTAACTTTCTTACTTGGAAATGATATTGGTGGAAGTCAAGTGTGTCCAGCTCCTCAGTTGTCTAGTGAGCCAGTGGCTGTGTCCCAGGATTGTGATGTCCCTGATGTGTTCCCTGCATGTGCTGTCACTAGAGCTAAGTCTAAAGTTACTGGTGATTTAGAGGATAATGATGATGATGATGTTATCCTAGCTGACACTTTTCTTGCTAATTTGGACCACTCACCAGATGAGGCAGTACCCCGTAGTGTTGATAATTTGTCTCGTCAAGAGTTGGTTGAGTTGCAGGTTGCTGACCCTGAGTTGAAAGGTCTAGCTAACTCTGCTTACAGTGAAGAAGAGTCAGCCGGTGCTCCTACTTGTTATTATGTAAAGTCAGGAGTACTTATGAGGAAGTGGAGACCCCCAACAGCATCAGCCGACTGTGAATGGGAGGTTGTACATCAAGTTGTCATCCCTCGTGTTTGTAGGCAGGATATCATTAGAGTGGCTCATGATACCAGTTTGGCAGGACACCTTGGAGTGAGGAAGACTGTGGCACGCATTTTGAAACACTTCTACTGGCCAGGTATCTTCAGGGATGTTTCCTGGTATTGTAAGTCTTGTCACACCTGTCAAGTTGTGGGGAAGTGTAATCAGACTGAAAAGGTTGCACCTCTAGTTCCCATTCCTCCTTTTGAGGCGCCTTTCACCCGTGTGTTGGTGGATATTGTGGGCCCTCTTCCTAAGACTTCTTCAGGATTTTCTTATGTGTTGACCATGATTGATATGGCTACTCGTTATCCTGAAGCCATTCCACTTAGAAACATCTCAGCAAAGAACGTGGTTAAGGAAATGCTAGGGTTCTTCACAAAGTTTGGTCTGCCCAAGGAGGTACAGTCAGACCGGGGAAGTAATTTCATGTCGAATGTTTTCAAGCAGTCTCTGAAAGAGTTGGGCATCACCCAGATCACGTCTTCAGCTTACCATCCCCAGTCCCAATGAGCGTTGGAGAGATATCATCAAACACTCAAATCGATGCTCAAGAAATACTGTTTGGAACATCAGAAAGACTGGGATAAAGGTCTTCCATTCGTTGTGTTTGCTGCAAGAGAATCTCCAAATGAATCACTGGGCTTCTCACCTTTTGAACTACTGTTTGGCCATGAAGTAAGAGGACCCCTTAAGTTACTCAAGGAATGCTGGCTGTCGGAGGAAGATGACGTCGACCTGCTGGAGTGTGTGATGAAGTTCAGGGAACGGCTGTCCACTGCTTTGCAGCTGGCGAGAGAGAATTTGGGAGCTGCTCAGGAGAAGATGAAGACTTGGTATGATAAGAAGTCCAGGTTACGCCACTTTCAGCCAGGAGATCAGGTTTTGATTCTGCTACCAGTTCATGGGCAACCTCTTCAAGCCAAGTTTAGTGGTCCTTATTTCGTGGAGAAGAAACTCAGTGATGTCAACTATGTCATCGCCACACCAGATCGTAGAAAGAGCAAGCAACTATGTCACATCAACATGCTAAAGTTATATCACAGGCGGGACGAAAATAATCCAGTCTGCACTGTAGCTGTTCCACCTGAGTCTGCAAGTGAAGCTCTCCCATGCAGTATGAGCCTGAGTGATAGTTTGGGGAAGAATCCTGATATCATGAATGATCTCCAGACTAAGCTTTCTCATCTACCTCCCAAGGAAAGGCAGGAGTTTTCGGCATTACTGCAGGAGTACCCGCAAGTGTTCCGTGCCACTCCAGGAAGAACCACTGTGTTGATGCATGATGTCGATGTTGGAGACGCAAAGCCAATTAAATTGCCTCCTTACCGTGTGAACCCAGTGAAAGTTCCTCTCATCCAGAAGGAGCTTGGCTACCTGTTGGACCACAAGATGATTGAGCCCTGTCAGAGCGAGTGGAGTTCTCCTGTCACTCTGGTCCCTAAGCCAGGTGGGTCACAGCGGCTTTGCATTGACTACAGACGTGTTAATCAGATAACCAAAACAGACACCCTCTCCCTTGTGTGGAAGATTGCATAGACAAGATCGGAAAGGCTAGGTACATAAGTAAGTTTGATTTGCTAAAGGGATACTAGCAAGTACCTATGACTGAACGTGCTAGGGAGATCTCATGTTTTGTAACATTAGGAAAGACTTTTGCATGTTCTGTAATGCCATATACAGATTGTTTTAGAGTAATAAGAAATTTCCTTTGTAAATTTCTTTTTTCTTTGTGGGGAGGTGTTACATAGCCTATGATTTCATCATCCTTTGTGTAATTTTAACGCACAGTTGCTGCATGTTTGATCACGAGCGTGTTCTGCCTCAGTCCCCCCCTTCTACCGTTATAGTAGAGTAAGTCGTCCTTTCTGTTGTCAGTGCGGGATTTTCATCTCTTTGTCCCCATGGCTTCATTTGCGCGTCCTTCTTACAAGTTGTATCAAGCTCTGCTGGCCCCTATATAATGAGCTCAGTCTCTGCATCATTGCCACTTAGATCTGCTCCTCATTTTGTTCACATCTCTGTCCTCCCCTGTACAGATATTATTATTGTGAGTGCTCAAGAAATCTCCAAACATCTAGCAGCTGTGTGTAATTTGAGTATAAGTGTTATTGCATTTTTTCTTGTACTGTGTAGCATAAGGTTGATTCTTGGGCCTAGTGAGGTTTTTGATTAATGTTGGGTTTTATGTCAGTCATTTTTGATAATAGTTTGTATCTGTAATAATTTATCTGGCATTCACTGAGTATTATCTGGTATCTCATTTTATCAGGGCTGACTTAGATAAATTTACTCTTGCTAATTTCGTGTTAATAGAGGCTATTGCAGTTAACCATATATTTAACCTGTTTATTTGCCATTACATTATCCTTATGAGTCCTGAATGTTTTGTTGTTAGTTTGAGCATTAAACTTTAACTTGTAATTTTACCTAACTCTTTTGTTTTGAACCTGGAACTTTACGGGACAGTAGTGACTCAGTATTCTCACTTAAAGTGTACGTTATCTTTCTCTGTTCCGTAACAATATATATATATATATATATATATATATATATATATATATATATATATATATATATATATATATATTACTCAAACGTAAAGGCGATCAAAAAATTGTCACGCAGGACGGCTACGATAATATCCAAAACTACAAAGCACTCAGAGAGCGCATACATCCGCCAATACCATTGCCATTGAAAAGGATCCGGATCCGGAGGCGTGGATACAGGATCCGTATCCGGATCCGCCCCAAAATTCAGGCAATCCATTCTTCCTCCATGGAGCACCTTCCTTTAAAATTTCATTGAAATTCACTGAGAACTTTTGGAGATATTGTGCGGTGTACTCCGAATCCGGATCCGGATCCAGCCCAAAATTTAATCCTTTGTTCATTGGCCCATGGCCCAGCCTTCCACAAAATTTCTTCAAAATTCGTTCATAACTCTTTGAGTTATCTTGCTAAATGACAGACAGACAGACAACACAAACAAACCAACGCGGAGTAAAGCATATAGGCCTACCTCCCTGGCTGAGGTAAATGATCAATACAGTTTTTTAAGTCCTGGGAAGATCAGTTAGTACTATCTGAATATGTAAACAGCAACAATATTCACACACACACACACACACACACACACACACACACACACACACAAGCATGCGATATATTGCATTCTTTTCTCAGAATGTTTAGCAACATGAGGAAAAACTGTCAATCATTTTCCAACTGCCATTGTCCGTGGTGTCAAGATGTTTTCATTCCAAATGTGCATCGATTCTCTCTCTCTCTCTCTCTCTCTCTCTCTCTCTCTCTCTCTCTCTCTCTCTCTCTTACCGAGTGAATACAACTCCAGAAAATTGCCGTTTCATGTATAGCCCAACAGTTCTACTAATTTTACCAAACGTAGATCTAACCTTATTCAACTTACCCTCATCTGGGCTATTTAAGAGAGAGAGAGAGAGAGAGAGAGAGAGAGAGAGAGAGAGAGAGAGAGAGAGAGAGACAGACAGACAGAGAGAGAGAGAGAGAGAGAGAGACAGAGAGAATATTGCTATTATCTTTCCTTTGTTCTCCCTTGTACAAACGTTTTCCTGACAAAGAAATTATTTACCTCTGAATTTTATGATATGATATCCCTAAAATTTAACGCAGTGGCAAGAACGCTGCAGTTAATAAGAGAGCAGAAAGCTGGAAGAAAGAGGCGAGTGGTGAGGAGAGGAAAGAGGAAACGTGAGGAGAGGAAAGAGGAAACGTGAGGAGACAGAAGACTAGGAAAGGTGAGGAAAAGAGAGGAGAGGAGAAGAAAGAGGAAAGGTGAGGAAAAGAGAGGAGAGGAGAAGAAAGAGGAAAAGTGCGGAGAGAGAAGAGGAAAGGTGAGGAGATGAGACAAAAGGAGAGAGGAGAGGAGAGGACAGCAGAGGGCAAGGGAAGAGAGGAAAGGGGAAGAAAGGACAAGAGACGAGAGGACAAGAGAGGAGAGGAGAGGAGAGGAGAGGAGAGGAGAGGTGGCGTGAGAAGAAGACAGGAGACGTGAGAAGAGGGAGGTGAGGAGAGGAGAGGAGAGAAAA
This sequence comes from Coenobita brevimanus, assembly GCF_032717465.1. NCBI lineage: Eukaryota > Metazoa > Arthropoda > Malacostraca > Decapoda > Coenobitidae > Coenobita > Coenobita brevimanus. The sequence goes on from NC_137019.1 coordinate 35,423,227, forward strand.
TAGGAAAAGAGAAGAAATGAGAAGAGAAGAAGAGGAGGAAGAGGAATGGAGAGAAGAGGAATGGAGAGAAGAGAACTGAAGAGAAGAGAAAGGAAGGGAAGAGAGGAGGCGGGGAGAGGATGCGAGCACACACAACAGGGAAATTAAGCCGTAACTCGAAGGCGGCATTGCAGAGGCGCCTGGTGGCCACACGGCAGATATAAACACCACCTGCTGCCGGCTGATGTGGAGGGGTGGCGGCCAGACTGCATTTGCCCTCATTCCGCTGTTTAAATGGACGCGATTTCGATCCCACAGGAAGCTAGGATCAGTTTTATTATTTGAAATTCGTTAAAATAAGCTCTATTTATCTGTCCTTAGACCCACAAGGTCATTAAAATACCAGGGACATCATTAAAATACCGTACCAGGGATGTCAAAAATTCCAGGGATATAAGAATACCAGGGATGTCATAAAAATACGAAGGATATCATAAAAATACGAAGGATGTCACAAAAATACCAAGGATATCATAAAAATACCAGTGACGTCATAAAAATACCAGTGACGTCATAAAAATACCAGTGACGTCATAAAATACCAGGGATGTCATAAAAAAAAAAAAACACCGCTGATACCTTCACAAAGGGCCTGAATGATACAGTTCTAGCAGGTCTTCAATAGGGATGGCAGGCATTTGAATCCAAGCGGTGATATGTGAAGGTTTGGGCCTCTGGGAAAGGACGGTCTAGCCTGCTTCCAGAGTCACGTACTAGGCAGATATATACTATTGAGCTTCGGTAAAGTCTAAAGGAATTAAACATCTCATTCCCAAAAATCTTTAGTGAGTGTCTGACGAACAGGCTCGTTGCTTAGAAATGTTCCGGCACTAAAAAGAAAGATGAAAAAAAGATAAATAAATCACTTTACTACAGTATGTCGTCCTTATTACATTCTTCCTATCTTCAGATATTTAAATTCAGCTGGAATCGTCTCCCTCTGTCTGTATTTCCTACTGCCTATGATCTCCAGTCCTTCAAACGCTGTGTCCAGGCATCTCGAAATGAACAGATCTTGAATTTGGCTCTGTTATCTTGTTTTTGTTTTTTGTTTTTCTTTTATCTTGGAACAATCTGCGGGCTCTTCGCCTTTGGTTCCTTTTTCCATGCTTAAAAAAAGTAAGAAATAACAATAATAATAATAATAACAATAATAATAAAAAGCTTAGGGGAGATTTTCCGATTTAAGGAGAGTACACCAACCCCCTTCATTATGGGAGGCATTTCCTAAGTTAAATCAAATGTATTTAATCAGCACGAATACACTAAAAACTCAACACCAAATTTAAGACTCAGTATGGTGCAGCCGTGTTCCCAGTACCAGGGATTATATTGTCATTACCAGAAGTGAAGACTGAATCGGTTGCGCCATCGCCCTCGGAATCATAGGAGTCGAAACTGTGTCCGTATTTTCGTTGGTTAAGGAAGCTCCCTAACACCTTTTTTGTTTATTACATCTTCCCCCTATTCCATATTATATACATCCTTCTGATACCGCCAAACTCTGCATAATTGACGAACAAAAGGATATTAACTATCCACATCCAGAAATAAATCGCTTAGGAAGAAGTGCTAGGGAGCTTCCTTGCCCGACAAGGATACGGGTCCAGGGCTTCTGTGGACGTCATGTATTCTGGTACGGTTGGGAAACTTACTAACACCTCTTCCTTACATATTTATTTCTGACTCTCTTCCCTTATTATATTCTTCTATGTTATGAAATCTATGTCGATACTGAGGAGACATAATAAGCAAACCAGGGAATATTAAAGGGCAGCTTACAGAATAATCGTTAAGGAAGAGGTGTTAGGAAGCCTCCTTACCTACCCGCCTAGAATACGGGCCATATTGTATACATGTCCTATTCGTGCTCTCCAATGCGTCCCAAAGAAATATATATATATATATATATATATATATATATATATATATATATATATATATATATATATATATATATATATACAGTATATGTATTTTATCTGGCACATCTACAACTTTTTTTTAGCATTCCCACAGAAAATGAGCTCGACATTTTTTTTTTTTCCATCTGACAGACATCTTTAACTTTTTTTTTTAAGCACAGTGGACGGCCAAGTGTAGGCAGATTGCTGGATAAATTTGGCTATACCCTTATCACTTTAACTTGGCCTAAAACTGTCATTTCTGCACCTGGATCCTAAGTAATAGCAAGAGACTAACACTAGAATAGGTGGCTAGTCATGAAGAAGTGCCATGGACAGGATGTAGAGTCAAAGCAATGCCCTATCCTGCCAATGACCTACGAGAAATTAGTTGCAAAAGGATGAGAATCTGGACCAAGTTAATGTAAAAGAAGTATAGCAATTAAGGCTTCACATTCCTCCCTCATAATCAAGACCGAATTTCACGCAAGCACAACATAGTAATCAGGTCGAGTGAGTTGCCCAGTTCCATCGGGTGAAAACAAACTCCACTGGATACAACGACGTCTAATATTTTTCTTTTCATCACTAGACAATTTTTATCAACGAGAGAGATTTTCGAAGTGGGGGAGTTACATACAGACTTCATTAATACAGAACGAGAGGCCATTTTGAAGGCCACTATATTAAACTGGAGGTAGCAGGAATAAATCTCACACAGACAGGACTCAACGGGTTACAAAGATGGCCATGACTAACCATGCTTGTCCACGATTTTTCGTCTCAACCCTGAATTGTACGAAATGACGCACGGTATTTCTTCCCCACCATCACTATTATTATTGCCAGTACACACACACACACACACACACACACACACACACACACACACACACACATTCCAGGCAATACTCAAGGTAGTGTGGGGCATATTTCTTTTTGCAATCTTATCTTCTATTGGAGCACTTATCCCAGCAGCCTCAACGTGCCCTTCAGGATACATTTCCAGCGGCCTGCAACATGCCTTCTAAAACCTCATTTAATATTAAACATGTTCTGCCTTGCCATACACTGCTGTTTATGATTAATGAGTTGTCAGACACGGGGGAAATCAGTCTTTGTCTTGCGTTTGGGCTGAAGTCGGCCTAAACATGCTCAGACAAAAAAAAAAAAAAAAAAAAAAAAAACTGCATTCCGTCACTTAAGAAGACCCTAGCACCTCTTCCTTAGCAATTTATTTCTGGATACGGTTGGTTAATATAATGTAAGTTTTTCATGAGGAGCATGGCAATATTAAAGTGATTAATAAAACATAGACATGGACAGCAAGGTGTAACAGGCAAAACAAATCGCTGAGGAAGAGGAGTTAGGGAGTTCGTTTAACCGACGAGAATACGGGTGTGTCTTCTACTCATCCACTAAACAGCACGTGAACGATGGAATCCAGAGTCTTTCCTTTATTTTTTTTTACGTAATGAGGAAAGTTAACTTACCTGTAATTGGATTAATATTATGTACAATAAGTTTTACTATGAAAACTCTTAAAGTTAATTCTGTGGATGGGCTCTGTGTAGTTCGAAACATTAGGGAAGTTTTTTTTCCTGTTTTCCTTCCCATTTATTCATGCCCTTTAATGGTGAGTTTTTGCTACACCTCCTTCACCACGCATACTCTGACAGACATTCAGCAGCCTAAAATTTAAATATAATTACAGTATATGAGTTAATTTCTGATGGCGCAAATTCCCCAGTCAATAAGATACAAGATCATATTAAGTTTTACCTGATGCATAAATTCCCAATTTAGGGCAAAAGAATACTTACACTGGTATACTATCGTGCCCTCAGGTGTACCAGGACGATCATTACGTGCTCTTTTGTGGCTGCTTACCTGTGGGAATAAAAAGAATACAATTAACTTACACTCATTCCAAGCAGCACCAGCCCACATCACAGTCTAGACCTATATGTAACTGGGCTATATATATTTAAGAAAGTAGTGGCCAAATGATAAAGTGTCTGACCTGTTAAATCAATCCCAGAGTGGGAGGAAAGAGTGTGCAATTATGAATCTCCTTAACTAGCCTTAACAAATCGTCCACCAAAGCCATTGACGTGTTTTTATATATCTACGCTATGGCCAGTCTGCCAGTCCTGAACGAAGCCCTAGCATGTATTCAGTATCGACGGTGGGGAATAGTTCTTCAAAACTGTCATGTGTGTGTGTGTGTGTGTGTGTGTGTGTGTGTGTGTGTGTGTGTGTGTGTGTGTGTGTGTGTGTGTTTACCCCTTCCGCTACATATGTAATTAATGAGTCGGAAACGTATTAGCAGTGTCCCAAAGCAGAAAAAAAGCATTCACACACACACACACACACACACACACACACACACACACACACACACACACACACAGACACACACAGACACACACACACACACACACACACACACACACACACACAAGAAAATAATCAACAGTGATTTGGCTTTGCGAGTCACTGAATAAAATAGTCTCATTACCCAGAATAAAACACTAGAATTGTTCAGATCATGAGAGGTGACTGGAAACAGTATTGACACTCTCAGGCTCCTGTGATATATGGCTAACGTTAGCAGGAATAAATTGCTCGAGTTTCCTGCACGCTTGATGCCTAACCTACATTCTCCAGCCATTACAAGAAATGCTATACTCCTTTTACTCTAAGTCCAGATTTCTCTCCTTTTGTAGCCTATTTTACGTTGCTCAATGGCAGAAAAAGATAATACTATAGCTCTACTTTCATTTCGTAGCACTTCTTTGTGGCTAGCATCATATTCCAGTGCTAAGCTATTTTTACAACTCAGTACTGAAGATGGAGGGACTGCAATTTTAGGCCAAGTTAGAGCAAAATGAGTATAGCTATAATTCACAACCATAAAAGCAGCCTATAATTTATCCCAACCATGAGCTTATTGGCAGTACCATTTTTTGCGGTCAGTAATTCCTTTACATCTCCAGAACTTAACGATATCTTGCTTAAGTAACCTATAATATATGTACAGATGAACGTCTCTCTCTCTCTCTCTCTCTCTCTCTCTCGTTTTTGCGCTTAAATATACTGTAATTAAGGAGTAAATCTTTCTACCACTATTAAGGTTAGACCACCTAGGGAGGATCGTAAAATTCTCTCTCTCTCTCTCTCTCTCTCTCTCTCTCTCTCTCTCTCTCTCTCACACACACACACACACACACACACACACACACACACACACACACACACACACACACACACACGACACGCACACGCACACGCACACGCACACGCACACGCGCGCACACACACACACACACACACACACACACACACACACACACACACACACACACACACACACACACACACACGCACACACACACGCACACACACACGCACACACACACGCACACACACACGCACACACACACGTGTGGTAAAGCCTGGCACTGAGTCTGTCCCCATCCAATAATAGGTACATGGGTTCACATCTGGCCAGGTGGGAAAGACAACAATTTCTTGATCGAATCTCTCCAGTGGTAGATAAGGACGTTTACCATCCACTCATTTGATATAGAGCTTCCCTAAGGTTGTGGCTGAGTCTAGAGGGTGTTTCTCTGTTGTCTGAGGTGATGCGAGTTCGATTCCGCGCTTGGGTAGGAAAGTCTTATTAATTTTGCTGATATTCCAGATGATCCACCGACATGACACAAATATACCCTAAATAATACTAACGAATCAATATGAACGGTGGGTATTAGCGCCGAAGTGGTGACATGTAATGATGCGTGTTGCGTAAGATTGCCAGGCCTTAAGGAACGGGCTGTTAAGTCACACACACACACACACACACACACACACACACACACACACACACACACACACACACACACACACACACACACACACACACACACATTCTGCATAAAACAAGAGGTGACAGATGTAAGGAAATACCGGTACACCTTTATGATGACAGCACCTGACTCACAGAATGAAATAACCAGATACAGTTTGAGGCAAGAAAACACTCACAAATTTACCCCCTCATGATTGAAATAACTCTAGTATTGTGTTTAGTCTAATGTCATATGATGAGGATGAACCATAAGACCCCGAGTGTTAATACCTTTACAACAGCCCTCTCATGCTTGGAACAACTCTTAATATTCTCTTCCAAGGCCCCTAAACGGTTTTATGCCGTCTGGAGCATCTCACAGGACACTAAGATTTGCATTCTCGTCGGGTGTGGAAACTCCCTAACATCTTTTCCTCAGCGATTTAGTTTTGTGTGTGTGTGTGTGTGTGTGTGTGTGTGTGTGTCCGACTCTGGGCATAGTCTTCACAGCCTGCTATCAAGGCCCAGCAGTCCTCCTACATACCATACACCTCTACATGTCACCACTTCGGCGCTAACACCCACCGTCCATGTTGAATACATGCTAGGGCTGTCTCATACAGGACTGGTGTATTGGTATTAGCGGGGATATTTTTACGACATGTCGGCGGGTCTTCTGGTAGATCAGTAAAGCCTGATTTAATGAAATTCAAATCCTTAAACTGGTCCCTGCCCCAGCCGGGATTCGAACCTGGGTCCGTTAGGACTGCAGGCCACCTCTCTACCGATTGAGCCACCGCCTCCCCTAACAGTTATGGGACTATTACACAATGGAGAGAGAGAGAGAGAGAGAGAGAGAGAGAGAGAGAGAGAGAGAGAGAAATTGGATGGGCTGAAGTTTGATAACGGAAGGATTAGAGAGGAAAATCCCTATTGCACCTTACTGTCCACTTCTGTGTTACATAAATCCTTCCAATACCGCCATACTCTGCATAAATAACGTACAAGAAGATATTAATCAGCCATATCCAAAAATAATTCGCAAAGGAAGAGGTGTTAGGGAGCGTCCTTAACCGCAGAGAATACAAGCCCAAGTCATTCCTGGGTTGCATTCAGTCGTCTGGAGGAAGAATGGAGGAAGTGAAAAAATAAGTCGCCGGATGGAAGGGGTTAAAGTAAAGGGCAGGCGATCAACCAGCTTTTCTTCGTAGCAAAAATCTAAAACCCTTCAATCACCTCTTGGGGGGGGTTCTCCATCCATCTATCCACCTGTCTATCCATCCAACCATCCATTCATCCTTCTTGATATGCTGTGTTGCCCCATCATTAGCGTAGGGGCCCGGGGCTAGGTCATCCAGTCCAAACATTAACCCTTACTCTGTGGACTTTCCAACTATTTCATTCATTCTAACACCGGATAATTTGGTTTGAGAGAGAAATCCAAGAAAGTAAAGCTTAGGATTCATACCGTACCTATCGACCACACGAGAGGACAGTAAGATAAACAATTTTTGCCAAGGTTCAATCGTCCACTAGAATACGACACACAGGCAACCACCGAAATTACACCCAGGTTCCCATTTGTCCTGCTGGGTGAACAGAGACAAAATCCTAAGACAGAAATAATAATAGCAATAATAATAATAATAATAATAATAATAATAATAATAATAACAAAAGTAATAATAGCAATAACAGTAACAAAAACGATAACAATGACGACAACGACGACGAGGAGGAGGAGGAGGAGTACAGAAGAGTGCACGGGAAAAAACATTGTCTTAGCTACGAGAAACAATTGATCGTAAGTTTATGATTTCACCTGTGAACTGGGATAAATTACCTACGGAACATTTAATCTGTTTACTCTAACCTGGCCTATATCCGCCATGTCTTCATCCTGATGCCGCGTTGTAAAACTAGATTAACGTTAGAACATCATGCTTGTCACGAAGAAGTGCTGTGCAAAGGATGTAGAGCTGGAGTACCCGTTTTTTTTTTTCTTTATGCTACTGAGTTACGTGAAGGTAACTGCGAAAGGACGAAAATCTGGACTACGTTGGAGGAAATGAGTATAGTTAATGCTGAGAGTGTCTGACTTCTGAAATATTAAATAAAGAAATAAAAAAAAAATGGGTAGTAATCACGCTGAAGGGGTGATATTACAAAGGGGAAGCGTGGCTATTACAAAATGAAAGTGATTGTTGATGACGCTATGTGGAGAGAAATATTTACCACTTCATGATCAGGACAACTCTGGTATCCTGTTCAGCAAATACCAGACGATTTTATTCAGCGAGCAGTGAGTCACAGGATCTTCAGTGTTAATATTTTAGCTACGAAATCTCTCGTGGTCGAATCAACGCTTGCCATTATTTATTTATTTATTCATTTATTGGTCCAAGAGTAAGTCACAAGTGCCTGAGGTGTTAAAAAAAGGTAAACGCAGGTGTAAAACTACAAGGAGAAATGTAGGTATATATTACAGAATGAATGGTGTTGCTTACAGGTCAAAAATATATAAAAATAATTCCCATAAATATAAAATTCATTCCCGGTATATACTATCTGCTCCCATTTACTGAGAGACAGACTGACATTAGAATACCCTGTTATTATTGTTGTGGTCTCATGCTCATATGGAACTTAAACCCGGTTGACTGTAGCCTGAAGTTGCCCTCTTCCTGCATAACAACATTCTCGTTTCTGTTTAAAGGGAAGAGGAGGGACGTTTGAATAACCAGGCAGTGGAGTCGCTCAGTTATGCCTGTGCCACCACGTGAAGGCGTCCCTCTCCAGCCTTGTACTCTTTTTTACTTTAACATGGTCAAGATTTTCGTCCATTTGTTGCTTATTTCAGGTACCGTAGCTTGATGACAAAATAAGGCAAAACTATGGCTCTGCATCCTTTCCATTGCTCGTCTTCGCAACTAGTACCACATTCTAGTTATAAATTTATTATAACTCAACATTCAGCATGGAAAGACGGCAATTTTTTGACAATTTTGAGTAAAACGAGTATATAAAGTAAGCTTCATGAAAATCCATATACACAAGAACACCACTTGGGTCAAAAAGAAACATGAAATATACGTGACAGGCATAATGTGAAAGGAACTGCTGCTGATGCTAAAATGAAAATCATGTGTCATTCCTTATACTCTTTTCACCTTAACTTGGCTCAGATTTTCGTCCTTTTGCTGCT